>NC_138372.1:45113229-45189047 GCF_054177405.1 Leptonychotes weddellii
AGAATAAAAAAAAAAGAAAAAAAAAACGAAATCTTGCCATTTGCAACGATGTGGATGGAACTAGAGGGTATTATGCTAAGCGAAATAAGTCAATCAGAGAAAGACATGTATCATATGAGCTCACTGATATGAGGAATTCTTAATCTCAGGAAACAAACTGAAGGTTGCTGGAGTGGTGGGGGATGGGAGGGATGGGGTGGCTGGGTGATAGACATTGGGGAGGGTATGTGCTATGGTGAGCGCTGTGTTTATAGTAACAATGTCCGCAATAGCCAAACTATGGAAAGAGCCTAGATGTCCATCAGCAGACAAATGGATAAAGAAAATGTGGTACACACACACACACACGCACACACACAATGGAATATTATGCAGCCATCAAAAAATGAAATCTTGCCATTTGCAACAATGTGGAATGGAACTAGAGGGTGTTATGCTAAGTGAAATAAGTCAATCAGAGAAAGACAATTATCATATGATCTCACTGATATGAGGAATTTGAGAAACAAAGACAGAGGATCATAGAGGAAGGGAGGGAAAAATGAAACAAGACGAAACCAGAGATGGAGACAAACCATAAGAGACTCTTAATCTCAGGAAACAAACTGAGGGTTGCTGGAGTAGAGGGGAGTGGGAGGGATAGGGTGGCTGGGTGATGGACATTGGGGAGGGTATGTGCTATGGTGAGCGCTGTAAATTGTGTAAAACTGATGAATCACAGACCTGTACCCCTGAAACAAATAATACATTATATGTTAATAAAAAAAAATGATTAAGACACATTTCCAAGTCCCAGAGTAATGAATCCCAGATTCAACGCAGGCCTTTCTGATTCTAGAACCCGAGCCTTTAACTTCCATAGCATTTGGCCTCTCATAACACGTCAAGGACCATGACATTTGGGGGTTTGAGGTTGGGGTTTTATCTCTAAAATATTAACACGCAGCCCTCCTCCCCTTTAGGATGCTTAACTAAGGAAGCTGTGCACACAAAGAAAAGTTGTAGAAAAGAAGCCAAGTAAGTGAACGCCCAATTCAAGGTTTCTCTAATAAGCTGAAGTGAAGCACATGCCTGGGGATGGTAAGTGTTAAGAAGGGCTCCCTACCTCTGACTATATCAAAGACAGCCACATGTGCAAAGCAGAACCAGTCTGACATATCCACCAAGACACTGAGAAAGAAGGCCAGCCTCCTGGTTTGGACCAAGCCCTGCAGGGTGTGATGACTGCACAGGAACAGAAATGCAAGGCAGCAAGGAGAGACTGAGCCCTTAGATCCATCTGATCAAAAATCTTCTTTCATACCAATACAGAGGGATATTAGAAGAGGGCGAGAGATGGTCTGGTGGTCTGAGGAGAGATTGTACTTCCCCTGCAGGCAAGAGCAGAAACATGGGAGATCAGTGAAAAGATCAGAGAGGGCAGAGTATCATTTTCACAATCTGGTTAGAGCACTTAGACACAGCCCACCATTCCACATTTTCCCTAAGTCCCAGTGTAAATGTTAGGTGAGGAAAGAAAGAAAAAAGAAAAGAAAAGAAAAAAAAGAAGGAAGGAAAGAAAGAAAGAGAAAGAAAAAAGAAAAGAAAAGAAAAAGAAAGAAAGAAATTAAGAAAGAAAGAAAGAAGGGGGAGGGAAACATTACACATATATTTCTGAGTCCTATACAAACTATAACTTTTATTTTATTTTTTTAAAGATTTTATTTATTTGAGAGAGAGAGAAAAACAGCATGAGAGGGGAGAGGGTCAGAGGGAGAAGCAGGCTCCCTGCTGAGCTGGGAGCCCAATGCAGGGCTCGATCCCAGGACTCTGGGATCATTACCTGAGCCAAAGGCAGTCGCTTAATGACTGAGCCACCCAGGTGCCCCCAAACTATAACTTTAAAAGAATTACCAATCTTTAAGTATTCCAATGGTTTTAATCATTGAAATCAACTCTTAAGAATAATTATTCCTGGGCGCCTGGGTGGCTCAGTTGGTTAAGCGACTGCCTTCGGCTCAGGTCACGATCCTGGAGTCCTGGGATCGAGTCCCGCATCGGGCTCCCTGCTCAGCAGGGAGTCTGCTTCTCCCTCTGACCCTCCCCCGTCTCATGCTCTCTCTCTCTCTATCTCATTCTCTCTCTCAAATAAATAAATAAAATCTTTAAAAAAAAAAAAGAATAATTATTCCTGTGAAAAACTATTATTTCTTCATGGTTTCTAAGCACGTCTTTTTCAGAGCCACTGCTTTGTAAAGTCTACATGAATAGTAGCCTTTGAGTTTGTTCAGTGTACAACCTGGATGATCTCTATAGAAACATCTTTCTGCCTATTCACACCACATGACCTGCCCGCACACAACTCAATTGATGGACCAGAGTGATATATTACCCATCCATTCATTTTTTATTTAGTTTTTTTAAGATCTTATTTATTTATTTGAGAGAGAGAGAGAGAGCACAAGCAGGGGGAGGGGCAGAGGGAGAAGCAGACTCCCCACTGAGCAGGGAGCCTGATGTGGGTCTCAATCCCAGGACCCTGGTATCATCACCTGAGCCGAAGACAGAGCCTTAACCAAATGAGCCACCCAGGTGCCCCATAGTTTTTTAAATTGGTATATAATTGACATATGACATTATGTGAGTTTAAGGTGTACAACCTTTTGATCTGATACATTTATATATTACAATTATCACCTCATGTCACATATTAATCTTTTCTTTCTTGTGGTGAGAATAATTAAGATCTAGTCTCTTAGCAACTTTTATAGTACAGTATTATTGACTATAATTACTATGTTGCACATTAGGTCTCCAGAACTTATTTATCAACTATTGCAAGTTTATGCCCTTAAATATCACCTCCCCAATTCCACCACCCCCAGCTCTTGGTAACCACCATTCTACTTTTTGTTTTTTACCAGTCTAGCATTTTTAGATTCCACATATAAGTATCATATCATACAGTATTTACCTTTACCTGACTTAGCTCACTTAGCACAATGCCTTCAAGGCCCATCCGTGCCATTGTTACTTTTAAAACAAATATTGAGTACATACTACATGCTAAGCCCAAGGCTAGGATCTGGAGATACAACAATGAACAAAATGTATTTCCTGCCACCAAAACCTCATGGGTTAGTGGGGTAAAAACACAAGTAAATGTAGATTTACAATTCAGTGTGATAACTGTTTTGATACAGAAAAAACATAGTTAGCATTTTTGAACCCTTTTGATGGTTGTTGTGAGGACTGAATAAATTAAATGCATAAGAAGCACTTAGGATAGTACCCAGCACAAGTGCTTCTTATGCATTAATTCACTCAATCCTCCCACTGGCCATGTGAGGTAAGTGCTATTATTAAGCCCATTTTACAGATGAGAAAACCAGGGCACAGAGTAGATCAGCAATTTAATACAGATCCAGAATGGCTTCGTGATGGTACTTGGCTCTGAACCCAGCAGTCAGATTTCAGAGCCCACAGAATTTAATCACTACCCAACTGAACCTGCCCAGGGGCAAACACACAAGGAACTGAGGGAGCAATGAAGGAGGGGATCTAATCCAGATCGAATGTCAGACACATGGCACATATTTCCTGTCAGTGTCTTTTCATACTGATACTAAAGAGCACTCAGCTCTGACGTCCAATGCCTCCCCCCAAAAGCAGAGCTGCGCATCAAACTGACACAGTTGATTTAGTATCAGCCTGTCATATCATTAGTCAGTTTAGGCCTTGGGAAAATGACATAGAAGCAGATGTTAGGAATATTATACGTAGTATAAATATCATAATGATGTACAGTTGTCAAAAGCATCTACTTTCTTAGTTTAAAAGAAGAGCATTTCACTTGGGAAATGTCTTAAAAAGCCAAGGTTTCAGCCAAAGGAAGAGGAGAGCGTAAACATGAGAAGCCCAAGGAAGGGTACAGGGAAGTGGAGGATGAATGTTTAGTCTGTGTCTAATAGTTTGCAAAAAAAAACATATGCAATCTGGGAAGATTCTGGGGGAAATTGCCAAGGCCAGGCAAGCTCTCTACAGAAGTATGCATGCTACACATTCAGAAAGCATTAGCCAGCACTCTCTGAGCTAGGTTGCCCTTTGGTTTGCCCAAGTGGAATGGCACACAAGGCAGCAGAAAGGACCTGTTATCTCATAAACACCTATTATGTGTCAGGGGCTACTCTAAGTCCTTTACATTTATCATTTAATCCTCAGAATTATATTACAAGAGAAACATTTTTGCCTCCTTCTTGCAATCGAGCAAATGGGTCTCCAAAATATGTCCAAAGTTGTGCCTGTAAGTTGTGTAGTCAGAATTTTAACAGCTGACTACCACCAAAGCCCTTTCAACTCTTCCTGCTTCCCCTCCAAGACTTTTTAGGACGTCTTCATCAGACATCACTAACCTTTAAATAGGCATTCTCAAGATTCATGAGGGCAGGGACTATCATTTAATCCCAACTACCTTTGAAGTATCTAAAATATAACGGAAACTCATTATTTAAAAAATAAAAAAAAAATTTCTTGAACAGACTTCATTTTTCAGTGTAGTTTGAAGCTCACAACAAAACTGAGAGGAAAGTGGAGAGATTTCACATATACCCCTGTTCCCCTCCCCCCCAAAACCTCCCCCACTATCAACAACCCACACCAGAGTGGTACACTTGTTACAATCAATGAAGCTACACTGACAAATGTAGGGTTTTGACAAATGCATAATGACATGCATTCACCATTATAGCACTGTACGGAATAGTTTCACTGCCCTAAAAATCTTCTGTGCTCTATTTAACCCTCCCTTGCCCCTAACCCCTGACAACCACTGATTTTTTACTTTCTCCATAGCTTTGTCTTTTCCAGAATATCATATAGTTGGAGTCATACAGCATGTAGCCTTCTCAGATTTCCTTCTTTTACTTGGAAGTATGCATTTAAGCTTCCTCCATGTGTTTTCATGGCTTGATAACTCATTTTGTTTTAGTGCTGAATAATATTCCATTGCCTGGATGTACCACAGTTTATTTGTCCATTCACCTACTAAAGGACATCTTGCCAAGTCCAAGTTTTGGTAACTATGAATAAAACTGCTATAAACACTTGTGTGCAGGGGTTTGTATGGACATACGTTTTCAACTCCTTTAGCTAAATACCAAGGAACCTGATTGCGGGGTCATATGATCTGAGTTTATTTTTGTTAGAAACTGCCAACCTCCCAAAGTGGCTGTACCATTTTGCATTCTCGCCAGCAATAAATGAGAGTTCCTATTGTTCCATATCCTCTCTGGCATTTGGTGCTGGCAATGTTTTGGACTTTGGCCATTCTAATAAGTGTGGAGTCAAAAAATATTTTTTTTCAAAAAATAATTTTTTTAATTATAAATTAAGTTCTAAATCATTAAGAAAATAGTTATAAAATCTGTTACTTATATGATCACTTTTAGAGGATGACAAGTAAAGGGAGAGCCTCCACAATCAAGCTCTGACTTATCCATTTCATGTTACCATCTACACTCCTCTGGGCACACTGTCCTGTCTGCTCCAGGGAGGCAATCTGCAGGTGTGTGTGTGTGTGTGTGTGTGCATGTGCGCGCGTGTGCGCTGGGGGAGGATGGGGGTTAGGAGGGAGATAGGAATGTACTTCGGAATCTTAATCTAAGATATTTCTTATTGCTATATTTTCTTCTTCTCTGGCTACTGTGTTTTGTTCCCCAAATTTGAGATGCAAATATAGTTATATCTCTCTAATTATTACAATTAATTGCTATAGAGCCTGCTGTCAGTATTAGAAGGGAAAACAGTACCTCTACATTGACATACCCGTACTTACAAGTCTTCCAGATATTAAAACATAGTAAAACTACAATAGTTTAGTCTGGTACACATATAAATAGAACAATGTCAAATTATGAAATAAACCCAAATGCATAGGGGCATTTGGTATATGACAAGTGGCATTTCAGTTTTGGGAAAACTGGATCCATGAATAAACAGAATGAGTGTGATAGCTACAATTTGGGGGGGAAAAAAGTTGGATCCCTACTTCATGCCTTACTCACAAATGACTTCTTGAAGTATCAAAATATTTAATAATTTAAAAGAAAACTATAAAAAGACAAAAAAAATACATGATTTATTTTAACAATCTAGGAGTAGAGAAGCCCTTTTAAGCAATAACACAAAACCCTGAAACTTTAAACAAATTAGTAAGTCTGACCACATAAAAATAAAATATTTGTAAATGGCTAAAAAAAATAGAAGACAAATGAAATATCTGGGGAAATATATCTGGAACTCCTATTACATCAAAGGGATAATTTTCCTAATACCTCTAGCATGTACAGAGGGAAATAAGAGAAAATAACTAATCCCATTGAAAATGGTCAAACTATAGGTACAAAGTTTACAAAAGAATAAAAATGGGTCTTTAAAATAAGAAATGTTCAATCTCACTCATAACGAGAAAATATACTGAGATGTCACTTCTTTCTTTAAACCTGGCAAAGCTCCATAGTTCGAAAACACTTGGATAGTGAGGGAAATAAGCACTCTCGGGTATTGTTGATGGGGTTGTGCATCCCCACAAACACCACAGGAAAACACTGCGCGTACCTCTCAAAATTATACACGTATACACTCTTTGACCTAGCACTTCCACTCCCTTGTAGTCAATGACCAGATGCACTTGCACAAGTGTTTATGCCTCTTATACTGCAACACCCGTCTGTATCAGCGTGGAGCAGTGAAGTAAAGCATAGGGCATTCTTGCAATAGGATACCGTGTAATCATAAAAGAGAGTGAGGAAATTCTTCATGTCCTTTATCTTTATGAGATACAATCATCACAAGCAAATATGTCTTTATATTAAAAAGCACATGTTCAGCAGTAGCATATACTAGCTGATTCCATCCATATGGCATTCGAGACCAGGGGAAACGAGCAGACAGTGATAAGAGTGAGAATAGCAATGACCTCGGGGAGAGACTGAGAAGAAGCACAAGGGAGATGCCGGGGTGCTAGAAATACATGTCTTGATGTGGATGATGATTATAAGAGTATATATTGGAAGGCAAATTTATCACCTGTACATAAAATTTCTGTACCTCACTGTGGATGTTTCATCTTAGTTAAAAAATACAAGCAAGATATAGAACAGCATGTGTAATACTCTATATTGTACACAAAATAAGCAAAAGAGAAAAACATATAGGTCTCTATATGTATATCTTTAAACTTGCATAGAATATTTCCACACAAGAAACTGAGGAGGGTTTCTGGGTGACTAGGAACAGAGGTGAGAGGGTGACCCCTCACTATCTACCTTATACTACTTTTGCATTTTAAAATCATGTGAATATATTGCCTTATCAGCATATGTTGAGTTAAAATTTTAAAAACATGTCACCTAGAATTGCCTGGGACCCCCTGAAGCTTACTCAGTCCTACTTACAAATGCCAGGCCAGGCTGAAAGAAAAGTAAAGGGTCTAAAAGCCCTCTGCTGACTTTGACTCTCATGCCACATGAGGTCACTATTGAGGCTGGACCTGTGAGATCCGACAGACCGTGGTCCACCACCAGCCCCCTACCGCTTCCCAGGGCAGCAATCATCACAATTGCTTAGACTTTTAGGCTGACCAAGGTCACATACCTAGATGCCCATTTTATTCATTCATTTAAAAATATTTACAAGTGCCCATTAGGTGTCTAGGCAGAGGGGACACAGTAGCTCATATTTCTAATTGAGAAAGAAAACAAGCAAATGAACAACAAAAATAGAATATGTCAGATGGTGACAAGTGCAAGGAAGAGAAACAAGACAAGGCACAGTGATAAAGTTCCAAGGGGGAGGGTGGTGAGGCAAGTTCTGGCTATTCTAGGTGGGTGGCTTGCAGAAGGCCTCAGTGGTGAGGTAGTTTCTGAAATCCGAATGAAACAAGGAGACAGGCATTGTGAATATCTGGAGGTAGAGTTCAAAGCAGAGAGAAGAGTCATTGCGAAAGCCCCAATGCCAGAGCATGCTTGTCATGGCTGAGAAACATCAAGAAGGCCAGTGTGGCAGGGGCAGAGAGAACCAAACAGAAGAATAGAAACAGGGAACAAGAGAGCTAAGCAGAGGCCAGATCATAAGGCATACTGGCAGCTATGTAAAGACCTCGACTTTTACTCTGAGCAAGATGAGAAACCAGTGGAGGGGTTTGAGCAGAGAGAATTAAGAGATTATTCCTTGGACCTATTAAACGGAGATGTCAGGATAGATATACAAGTCTGGGCTTTATGAAAGAGAATGAGGCTGGATATGTAAATCTGGAAGTCACCATGTTTCTCTTACCTCCTAGTGAGTTACTCTGGGGCCATTAGGCTCTTTGGAGTCCTTTCTTGCCAGCACACCTTGGTCAGGTCTGCCTCAGTCTACTCAGTCAGGGTCCCTCCCTTCACAATGTGTGAAGCAGGTATTTGGGTATCTACTCCTCTATCTCAGCAGGCAACTGGATCTATCCCTGCCTGAAGACTCCATGTGTCAGAGGATCTAAGGAACATAGCTTTTGTGTTCCTTCCAATCTAAGTCACATGGATACACCCATGTGCGCTCAAGTCCAGTTATGCTCTTCTGCTAAGACAGTACATGCATACTCACCTTGATTTTTACATTTCCTTAATCAGGAGGGAGCACTTAACTGAATCTCCTCTGAAACAAAAAGGACTGCTTTGTCTACCCACACAATAGCTATACAGACAGCCTAATACCACTAAAAGTTTTTAGTTATGCTTTACCACGACTTCCATGACATTTCTATAACCTTTCACTATCTTTTTTTTAAAGATTTTATTTATTTATTTATTTATTTATTTATTTATTTATTTATTTATTGAGAGAGAGTATGAGCAGGGGCAGGGGCAGAGGGACAAGCAGACTCCCCACTTAGCACAGACCCGACACCAGGCTCCATCCCAGGACCCTGAGATCATGACCTGAGCCGAAGTCAGACACTTAACTGACTGGGCCACCCAGGCACCCCTCTTTCACTATCTTTTGTAGATCTTTTTAAATTAGTTTATTTTTTAAATGATCTCTACACCCAATGTGGGGCTCAAACTCACAACCCCAAGATCAAGAGTCTCATGCTCTACCAACTAAGCCAGCCAGGTGCCCCTCTTTTGTAGATCTCTTAAACATTTTCCCATCTTTGTCTATTCCTCCCCTACTAACATCTGAATTATCCATCTGCTCCTGTTTTAAATAGACGTGCTTCCAATATTTAAGATCCTAAAATCAAGGCTCAGCCTTCTTAGTTACTAGCTGAATGACTGTGAGAAATGCACTTCATTTCTATAAGTCTCAGTTTCTTTACTTTATAATGAATTCCTCTGTCTCTAAAAATAGAGTGATTTATATTTTTGTTTATACTTTTTATAGTTTTCAACTTAAATGATAATGAAGACGATGATACCTATCTGCTGATGCCCTGGTGAACTAGGGGCACTTCATGCTCTTTGCAGGGCAAGAAGGAAAAAGTTGGCAAGTGAAGGTGGCAATATCCAGGTGTGGATATAATTCCCAGCATGCATGTAGTAGAAAGAACATATGTATTATATTATTATTATTATTATTATTATTATTAGGCTAAATTGGCCATTAATTAACTAGCTATGTGACCTTGAGAAAACTTACCTAACCTCTCTGAGGTACTGATTGCTCATCTGTGAAACACAGGCAATATTAATTTTATTCATGGGATAGTTATAAGGAATATTTAAATGTGATGAGGATAAAACTCAGTATTGCATCTCATATCTTCACAGTGATGCAAAACACTCCATAAACTTAGGTTATATTATTCCCATCTCCAACAGGGAGAAATGTCAGGTAGAGCAGGCCAGGTGGAGGATCCAGGGAGAAAGTGAGCACCAGGTGAAGGCAAACCAGAAATTCAGGTACAGAGGCCAAGGGAGTTCTCAAGTGTTCAGAAGTTAAGTAGAAGAAGGTAAGTATAACAGAGATTCAAACTTGAAATAGTAATATTTCGTCCAGGTCAAACTAGAAACAAGCATGTATTACATTTGCTGGTACCAGGGAAGTGGTAGAACACAGTGATCAGGAGGTTGAATTTTGTGCAAGGCAGACATAGGTTTCAATCCCGACTCTGGAACATACTGGCTGTGGAACCTCTGTTCCCCAAATTGCAATTCTTCATCCACAAGGAAAAAGATAAAAGTGATAGAATTTGGTCACTGAACCCTCACCCCAGACCCCAGTGACATCATCCCCATGGCTGCATCAGGGAGAGGAGTCTTGAGAGGCAGAGCACCGTGGAGAGGAGTCCTCAGTCCCTGACAGACCTGGCTTGACTTTTAGCTTAGATATTTATTATGTGACCTTGGATAAGTGTCTTAATCTTGAGCCTGGGCTTCCTCTGCTATTAATTGCAGACAGTAATAATTTCTAACTGAGATAAGGTAAGCAAAACACTATTACAATGACTGGCATGTGGCATGTGCTCAAAACATGGTGACCACTGTTGTTTATGGTTGCTCTTTACCAAGCCCTGTGCTACGTGTTGGGGATACAATGTGGACAAGAACACATTTCACACTACCCAACATGATACCCTTCAACTATTTAAAGACAGTTATCACATTTCTCTACTCCATATCTACCCCAGTATTCTCTTCTCCTATTTCTCAGCTATTCCCTTCATGACAAGATTTCCCACACTGACCTGTCCTCCCTGGCCTTTTTGCTAGATGAGCTCTGTCTATCAATGCTCTTTTATAATACAGTACCCACAAGGAGACATCTAGCCATGATGTGATCAACCTGGAATATCATCAGATAAGGATTTGGCTTTGACCTTAACCCTATACTTCAATTGATCCAGCCAACATTTCTATTAGTTTCTTTATTCCTACAATAGTCACAAAGGAAACCACAACTGAGCCCCCTGAATTCACCGGTACAGTGCATAGCCTGAGAAAATATTCATTTGTCTTAAGCAAGCTTAAAAGTAAAGACGCAGAGATCCTATATGAGACCCAAAGTAGAATCATGGAGCATGAAGAGCCCTCTACACTCCCTTATTCTTTAAGCAGCCAGGATGGCTTTACTTTAGTACCAACAAGAAGATGGATATTTCAGCATGGGGGGTGGGAGTGGCATTAACATGACTAAGAATACAAATACTTAACCCCAAAGAAATAAGCTTTAAAAATATTTTAAAGGTGGACTACCTAATAAAGTTGAGAAGATCTTTATTAATTTCAAATATCCTTTTTTACAGCTCATAAATCCTCCCAGAGCAAGAGTATAGTGAAAGCAGATTTATTCCCTCCTACAAACGCAGAGCCTCTCCCAAAGCCTCCAGATAACCTAAAGGGTCATCAAAAGCAGCAGCTTTAAGACAGTCAACAGGTGGTTACTACAACCTCATAATTTAAACAACCCCTTTTTAAATTAGAAAAAAAAAAGAGTCCTAAAATATAGATCATATTCTCTGAACATTCATGAGGACCATTTTCTACTCTTTGATTTATGTGCCTAGGCCTGAGTGTCAGAGGCCTGAGAAATCACAGCTGGATTAAAGAGATGAGCTTAGCATGAAAGTCGCATTTTATTTTATAAAAGAAGCTCAAGCATCAGGGTTTGAATGGCTCGGCACCTCTTTAATCAAACCAGGGCTGCTCAGTCCAGGGCTTTGTAAGTGAGCTAATTAGTAATGTGCCAGAAACTTACCTGGTTAATCAAATGATTAATCACTCAGTAGACTTCATTCCTCTTGTTTCCTGGCTGTCTTTGGCTCTTCTATTTGGTTTTTTGTATTTTTTTTGAAATTAGCATTTTAATAGCTGGCAGTCACCATTCAGGGTAAAAAATGGCATTGTCCCATTTTAACCATTTTTTTGTACAAATAAAAATGAGACAGAGGAGATTTTTTTCTAGAACTATGAAAAGAATAGTCCTCAACCACGGCTTGACCAAAAAAAAAATGTTAAGCCATTTCTGAGGAAATTCAGTGTTTGGGCAGAAGAGAATTTGAAGTGCTATGGAAGGTTTGAGCATCCTTTTACATGTACAATCTTGGTTGGAAAAAGGGTTTCTGAAAAAAAATCACATGATATTAATTTGCTGACTAGATTTCCATGTTTCTTCCTTTTATTTATTTATTTTATATTTAAAGTAACTTTTAAAGGGACAAGAAAGTTGGCCATTTTGAAAAATTCTAACATAGAGAATAAAAATGTACATTTCATAGTTTTATTGAACAAGTGATTAAGTTAACTTTAAACACACCTTTAAATCCACCATACTTTGAAACAAGGCATATTAAAAAAAAGAATAAATATATACCCTTAACTGAAATGTTCCAGCTCTGATCTTTGCCAGATTAATAATACTCATAAAGTCTAGGTATCTAAACACTCTTAAGGGGCTCAATTATCTTTTTAAAAGATAATATTATAATGGTCTAATTGCAATTCAATATCTTAAAATAGTTGTCAGTCATAAACACACATAAAGAGCTAAGAAGTAAAACAAACCCATCAGTTACCAGCAATTCCCTCATTATGTCATTGCAGTCATCCGTGACAACCTGCCCTCCCATTCTGACTATATGACCCATTGGCCCACTTTCATAGCCCTTCACCAGGCACCAAAGGAAAGCATTCTCTGATAACTCCAATGGCATTTTAAATGAAGGACAATATAACAGTTACAAATTTTATTTCAATAATTCTTGTGTTTGGACTTTCACATAAATTTTCTTCCATGCCACACAGGTAAAATTCCCATGTGTAGTACAGAGAAGGTGATCAAATAAATATTTTGCTTTCTAAGGCCAGTGTAGGTAGATCTTAAAGGTAGATGTGAATGACTCAAAGTGTAAATAGGCCTCCATCCTATAAGGCTGGCAATGCTCAGCCCTTCAAGAAATAGCAACATTTCTACATGAAATTTTTCAAACTGCATGACTCATCATCTCTTCAAAGACCCTGATCTTTTGTCAGAGTGAACCATCGTTTCTGATGAGAGAGGGTCAAGCACTTCAGGAGTGGTATGTGAGTAGTGGGTTGGGGCGGAGATCAAATGAGAACTGAGGATTGACAAACATTACTAGATGTACTAAAAGGCAAACAGAAGTTTTAAAGAAAGGAGTATTCTTATTACTTAAGGCAAAATGGAGAAAACACAGGGAGTGAGAATCCTACTAGAGGAACCAGGTTTCATCCATTGTTTCTTTATTAACTACTATCCCAGAATGGTCAGGTCTTCTAGATGTCTATAATAAAGGCAGAAATTAGCTTTGAGACAAAAGTGTGATTATCAAGAAGACTCATAAAATGAAGGAGTCTTCAACAAATGCCTCTAAATTAAAGGATTCTTTGATAACTGGAAAGCAGAGTCGTCAAAAAAGAATTCAAGATAACAACTAAGTCTGCACCTTATTCCCCAGTTAGTCCATCCAAACAGAGGACGTTGGGGAGGAAATCCTGCCATTTTCCTGGACAGGACATACTCCATGGCCCTAGAAATATTGAGAATCCCATCAAGTTATTGGCTTCCTCTTCTTCAATTTTACCCGTCTCCTCTCAGTTACCAACCAACCTCCAGAATGATCTTCATAAAACTCATGATCAATCGTGCTGCCTTGGACTGGCTCCCAGACCATCCTGCATCTTCCCCTACTGTCCTCCTTACCCTTGTTGCCATCATTCCTTCACCCACACTTCAGGCTCTGGGTTACGTTTACTGGAACATCCAAAAGTTTTGTGGCATTTTGCATCCACTGGACTAACACTAACCACCTGCAAGAGATCTCTTTCAAGTAATTTCTGGAATTCCACAAGCAGATCTCACTCCTGAAGAAGTGCTAAACCTGACACCAGGCACCACAGTGCTGGCTGCTCCTCTGTGCTCCCCAGTCAAGCCGGAGACCAAGGTTCGTGGCTGTTCTACCTCTGTTCTGACAAGCCCCACATTCAGTGACTTAGACTTCAATGTGCCAAAGCATCAACACAATTTTATGGTCAAATGGAGGAGAATATTTATATTCCTTTTGTATAAATCTCCAACAATGAGGAGGCATGGAGGGGATTACCAAGATGTATATCTTCTATACAAAAGTTTGCAGAGATTTAAGCAGTTATTTCTATTTTTACATATGGCAACACCATGTTCCAAAGAGCCAGCTTTCAAAAGAGCCCAAGGCAAGCTAGGAGATAAACCCAAATGACAAACTCTGTACTATATTCAGAGCTATTGCTCTCTGGCCTCTGAAGGTAAAGCTTGTTATTGTACCAAGATCTTTGGGTAGGATTCCTTCTCAATAGAGGATAAGGTCTTTCTTAGGGATTTGCTATGCCCTCCCCAAAACCTGAAGTCACTCCAGGGCTTCTCCAGACATTCTGAGATATGTCTGTCTGGATCCCACAAGTGGAAACATCATGATTTCTTTCACAGGAGGATTCTCAATAGCCCCAAAAATAGAGCTCCATCAGGCCTGAATCTGCAGTTTTCCAGACACTCCCAGACATGCCTGGATCCATGAACAGACATGGCCCATGCTCAAGCTGAGACCCCACTCCACCTTAATTTATGGGTTGGGTGGAAGAAAAAAGTATCTGTGGAAAAGGAGGTATTTGAGCCATACTTTGAAGTAAGAGTAGGATTTATGCAAACACAGCAGCAAATGACTCACGAAGAGGAGGCGTGACAGAGAAAACAGAACCATTACAGAGGCTAAATATCAAAATAATCCATTTTAATCAAATGTTGTTATGATGTTCAGAGAAGGACATACTGACATTCTTTGAGATCATACTGACTCACGGTAACAACTCAACAAATATTGTTGAATGAATGAATATGTGAGTGAGTGAATTATTTCATTTTCTTTAAGCAAATGGAATTTGGCTCTGAGGTCCTACTTGGTAGGGGCAGGGGGGATTCAGTTTGAGTCACTTTTGAGGGGGATTTCCTTCCCTTCCTAGGGTTTTAAAAACAATCTTGGATGCTTAGATGATATTCACAAAACAAGGGATTACTCCATGGTGTTCATCATCTTTACTTACATCCATTCTGTACATGATGCTACTGGGCCAAAGGTCCTCTGCCATCTAGCAGATGATGGCCTTCCAGGTGGCTCAGAGATGCTCCACAGCAGGCCTCTCCACTCAACACAGGCCCAGTCACAGACACAGTGCCTGCTCCAAACGCCTCAGTGTTGGCAGCTGGCCTTCACAGTCCTCTCACAGACATCTCCCCATACTTGGTGTGTAGATCATGGATCTCTGCCATTCACAGAAACACCCCAAATCCTAACTAACCCTGTCAGGCACAAGGGAAATCCATCCTTCCACTTCCAGATTAACCCTTTCTATCCTTCGAATCACAGCACCAGCCTCTCTCCACAAAGTTATAAGCCCAAATAGAATCATGAGTGTTTTTCTGTAGGGGGCTTCACAGCTTCTGTTTTTAACCCTGACACCTAAAAACGAGCAATCCCTTAGATCAGAGCACAGAGATTTGGCTCTTCCATTAAGGGAGGGGAAAGAACCTCTTGTCCTTTCAAGTTGAGCTAGTAGCCAGAACAAAACCCAAAATACTGTTGCAGCATAGTACTTTGCCCCCACCTTCTCACTGATTCCTGCGATACTGTGGATTAGAGTGTCCTAGAAAGAACTCTGAATCTGGAGTCAGAAGACTCCACCATACTGGACCTGCTTCAGCTCATCAGGCATGGCTCCATTTTCTCTTGTGTAAAAGTTGTCACATTGACCCCTTAAAACCATCATGGAGTTCAAATTTAAAAAAGAATTGTATAAATGCTGAGAGCCAGACAAAGAGTGCTTGCTCGTGTGGACAATGCCAAGAGTCAGCAGAAACGTAGATGAGCTATGCCTGTTCCCCTGTGACTCTGAAAGGAAATCCTCAGAGTTTCAGTGACCCCTCCGGCCTCAGAACAGGTGCCCCATCTCCCCCTGGGCTAGTTGGGCTGTTTCATTTTCTGGAAGGGAGTACGGGCCCTAGTGGCAACCCACAAGAAATGCCAGGCAGAAATGGGATCCCTGGGCCATGGCAGGGCAGGAAAGCAGATCTATCACCTGCACTGTGTTTGCTGTGGGGCCTGAGGCCTGAAAGACAGCTTTGTTCAGCCACCAGGTGAGCTGCAAGAGGAAGGTGCTTCTCCAGCCACTGCCACCAAGCCTCACACAAAGCACTCATTCAGAAGCCCAGACCTGGCCGTGCCCTCTGATGCTGTCTCTGACTTACTGGGTTGCCCGTACAGAGATCATTTCCCTGCTTGTGCCCCCACCCCCCACTGCTGACCCTGCTATTGCACAATGCCACTCGAAGGGCATGGGTAGAATATTACATTCCAGAGAGAAAAGGCAATGCTCAGGCTGAAAAGACCAGGCTGTGGTGAAGGACACTCCCCTTTCACCACAGAGCTCCCTGTGTCCCTGCAGACAATAGGCCTCTGTGCAGGCCCATCTCCTAATGCAAGGACTGCTTACATGTTTTCATCTTTGGAAACTTCAAACTGCTCAGTCCCCAGGAATGGCTGTACAAGGAAGCATCTGTCTAGGAAGGAAAGGGAGAAGTAGAGGTGAGATATGTCCCTTCAAAATAATTTCCCAGCCAGGTTTATTTATTCCCATGAACAAGGCCAGCTTTTTGCCAGTTCATTCTTCTATTCATTTAAATGGTCAATATCTATAGATCATCACCTATGTTCTAGGCACCTGGCTAGGCATCTCTAGCAAGAAATCTTACTGGTTATGCCTAGCCCTAGACTGAAAAATTAAATAAGACTGCCCTGCCCATAAGCAAATGGTGTCCAAGTGTCTGAAAAAAGCGTTTTGTGAATTGATTTTGTGTTGGGCATCCTTTTTTCCTACTCCATGCAGCACCTGACCTTTGCTCTGCATTCTGTCCTGGCTCCCGAATCCCTTCTGATTTATCATTGTGTAAAAATGAAAGTCAAAACATTGGGTTTCTCAGGTACTCTCTTACTGGTAAGAATGCAAAATGGTATAACCCCTGTAGAGGACAATTCGTCAGTACCAAAACTGCATATGTATTCACCTTGCCATCCAGCAAGAGCACTTCGAGGAATTTACCCTGAATATACACCTCAAATAATATGAAACTACATACGCATAAGTTTAGTTGGTGCAGCATCATTTTTATTTGCAAAACATTGGAAACCACCTAAATGCTCAAGCATGGGCGACTAGTTGAATAAACCATAGTATTACACAGTGTAGTACTAGGCTGCTGTAGAAAAGAATGGTGATCTCTATACACTGGCATAGAGTGATTTCCAGGAGATATTGTTAAGTGACAAAAGCAAAATGCAAAGTAACATATATAACATGTATTTACATAGAATAAAAAGGGAAATAAGAAAACATACAAATCCCTGCTTATCTTTACCACTAAAGGGGAAAAACCAGGTTACCTACAGGTGTGAGGAAACAGAGAGAAAGGGAGGTGAAGGAGTAACTCTCCTCTGGGTACAGCTTTTTATAAAATTTTGACTTTTGGACTCTCTAATGGAGGTAAGAAAAATCTATAAAAGATATTATTGGGTCAAACGACAAAGTTGGAATAAGGACAGTAGAGTACATCAAAGTATTAGATCGGTGTTTACTACAGCTGATAACCACCTTGTGGTTATGTAAGAGAGAATAATTGTTCATAGCAAATAGGAAAAGGTAAAGGCTGTAAGATACGCAACTTCGTCCCAAATGGTTCAGAAAAGTTTGTGTGTGTGTGTCTGTATCTGTGTATGTGTGTATGCCCGTGTGTGTAACTGTCTGTGTTGTGTGTATATTTGTGTCTTTGTGTATCTGTGTACATGTATGTGTGCATCTGTGTATTTGTGTCTGTGTCTGTGTATCTGTGTATGCGTGTGTTCCTGTGTGTATGTGTGTCTTCATGTGTATGTGTGTATGTGTACGCATGTATGGAAGGGAAAAAGAAAGGAAATGATCAAGCAAATAGAGCAGAAGGCTAACAATAGGAGAATCTGGATAAAGAACATTTGGCTATCATTGCTACTATTCCTATTCTTGTGATTTTTTCTTCATGTTTAAAATGATTTACAATTTAAAAAATTTTTACTGTTGCGTTGGGTTTCCAGTGACTATATTTTAGAAGGGAAATGTGAACCTGATTGCCTCAAACTATCCTGCTGCTCCAGTGGATATCAGCACTTCTGAATGCAGCAGCCTCTTGACCAGCCCACGTACTTTTCATGAAGTCATTCCCTGAAGATTCTGACAGGTAAGGGGGCGCCTGGGTGGCCCAGTTGGTTAAGTGTCCAGTGTTGGCTCCGGCCATGATCTCAGGGCCTAGGAATCAAGCCCCAGGTCAGGTTCCATGCTCAGCAAGGAGTCTGCATGATCCCTCCCCTTCTGCCCATGCACTCTCTAAATAAATGATTAAATCTTAAGAAAAAAAAAAAAGATTCTGACAGGTAAGGATGCATCCTGGGTGCACTCTTCATCGCACTGGGTGGAGGGCAAAGGTAAGGGGAGTTCAAATGTCCTTGATCAGAGTAGGAGGGCTTAGAATTTGAGTCATCTTAGTCATTTAGAATAAGAATAGTTACCACATTATGCACCAGGACTGTGCCAACAACTTTATGCGCATTATCTCATTTAACCCTCACAACAGCTTTGAGAGGAGAGCACTAATGCCTTGAGAAGGAAGCTGAGATGTAGGCGGTTTAACCTGGCCTGGAATTCAGATGGTCTGGTCGCAAAGCCTGTGCTATTTAACTGCCTTGGTGTCACACCCGCCACAAAGGTAGAGAGACGAGGCCCAGCTGGCAAATCTTATCGTTCTTCAGGTCTTGGTTCAGGGGCTACACCCTCTATAAAGCCTTCCTGGAGTAATGTATGCATTGATGCTGCTTTTCCTATTCTCCCACCTTCACTTGGTACACACCCCCCAAAAAGCCGATAATCTTGTGGTAATATTGTGTTTGTATGTCTGTTTTACTTTCTGTACTTTGACTTCCTTGAGAACAGAAAAACTGTCTTTTCTTCTTTACAGTGCCAACACCTATCACAGGGCCTAGTCCATGACAGATAGTCTTTAAACTTCAACGGAAGTTGTATTACATTTTGTTAAATAATTACTGAGCATTTAAAACAGCTCTATAGTTTAATTCGTATAGAAATTGAGGCTTAAAGTTGAACCTTGAGTCAACAGCTTGATAAGTTTTCCTGCAAAGGTTAATATGACCTTAAATCTCATTAATAGAAGAATCATACGTAGAAAGAGAAAATGGATGACCCAATCTACGCCAGCTAATCAGGCCAAATACAGGGACATAAACTGACTTCTACATCCACATAGAGGCAGATGTAGTCAAGCTGGATGGAGCCTGAGGGCAGGACAAAAGCAGATGGCACTCCAAGCCAATGCTATGTAAGTGGAGACTGAAGGAACTAGGGTTAATGACAACTTAGAGGAGCATGGCTATTTCCAGATATCTTCATGCATTCACTTTTATACTTGAGCACCAAAAGATGAACTTCAGTTAGTGGGTAGATGTCACTGGGAGAAGGATTTTGGTTCAATTTAGTAAGAGAATATTCTTTTCTACAGTTGTCTAAAGATGAAGTGAACTGCTTCAGATAATAGTGAACTCTCTGTCACTACAAGTATGCAACAATTGAAGACCACCATTAGGAATCTTTTAGAGGGCATTCAGTACCAACAAATAAAGAGAGTAGGCTAGATTAGTGGCTCCTATATGTTCATCTTTTGACCAATGTAAAGACATCACAGGCCCACAACAAAAGAAGCAAAACTAAAGACGAAGTAGTAAGGATTTTGCAAAGCTGAAATAATTTAAATAATTGTACTTTATTATAAAATTATGCTTTTTGGTGTTGAAATTTCCTTTTTTTTTTTTTTCATGAAATGACAATGATAGGAGATGGTTTTTATAGTGCTTTGTCTTGACCAAAAAAAAAAAAAAAAAGGCAGGTTGACAAATCTGTCTTGGTTGCCAAATGACTTCTGAAATTATAGCAAACTATGAAATTTAAAATTCTATCAGCTAATGGACCAGACAACTTCTGAGGTTCCTTCCACCCCCAGAAGGGAATGGCTCTACATCTCACAGACTCTGAATCCTTAGTGTCACCAACCAGATCCAGTAGAAATTCCCTGGCTTTAGAGTCAGACATGCCTGGCTTCACAAAATGGTTCAGCTACTCACTAAGTCATGTGACTTTGAGCAAGTCACTTAATACCCTTGAACTTCAGTGTTTTCATCTATAAAATAACCATTAAAACAATATTCTTCACTCTAGGATCATAGGCTTGGGAGCCCAAAGCCATGGCTTGCATATATAGAACAAAAATAGCCACAATTCTTTGCAATTCTTACACCAAGAGGTGTAATCCACTTCTCCATCCTTTTATCTGGATTGGCCTTGTGTTGCTTTGGCCAGAAGGCTATAGCAGAAGCAATATTCTGAACCTGGGTTTCAAGCATCTGTTCACATTTGCTCTTGGTTTGGGAGCACTCCCTGTCAGTCACGTGAAAAAAGCTTAGGCTGGCCTCCTAGCTGATGAAGCCCATTCACTCTCACTGCTCTAGCCAACAGCAGGCCAACAGCCAGAGAGGATGTTGAGAGAGGCTGTTCAAGATGAGTGAGTCCTCAATCTGACCACAGATGCAGAAGGAAGCCAAGCCAATATCAGACAAGCCTGACCCAAATCACCAAAAACATCTAACAAACCCTCAGACTCATGAGTAGTAGTAAAAGTTATTTGAAGCCACTACATTTCAGGGTGGTTTGTTATTCAGCAGAAGCTAACTGATACAGTTCTGTTTCCAAAGTTAATATTTTCTAGTTAAGTGACTTTGAGTAAGTTCTTTTTTTTTTTTTAAAGATTTTATTTATTTATTTGAGAGAGAGCACATGAGAGGGGGGAGGGTCAGAGGGAGAAGCAGACTCCCTGCCACGCAGGGAGCCCAATGCGGGACTCGATCCTGGGACTCCAGGATCATGACCTGAGCCGAAGGCAGTCGCTTAACCAACTGAGCCACCCAGGTGCCCGAGTAAGTTCTTTATAGTGCTTTAGCCTCAATACTCCTATCTGTAAAGTAGATGGGCAATTTCTACTTCATAAGCTTATTGTGGGACCTCAATGACATAATATAATTAAAATATTTGGCACAAATATTAGGCCCCAGTCAAGCCCATCATCTCTCACCTGTATACTTACAGTAGCCTTTTGTTCACTGCCTCTAGTTTCACTTTTTGACAATGGCCCCCACTCCCCGCCAGAGTGACCTCCATGACATGCAAATCTGATTAAATCAAATTCCTGCCTTTCAAATCATTCCCGGTATTTCCTTCACCTACACCATAAATTCAAAACTCGTCTACATGGCACATACATAATTCTGCCTACCTCATCAGCCATAGATTCCAATGCTTCTCCTTCCAGGCCATGCTAAGCTACTTCTAGTTCCCACAGCCCCCCACATTTTCCTTTCTGCCACTCCGTGAATTCTGTCATTCTCTGCTGTACTCTCCCCAAGGGCTTGATTTCCTGACAAACTCTGACTTGATCTACAAGTCTTCCTTCAAATGCCAAATCCTTTGTAAGTCTTCCCTAAAGCCCTCAAACAAGCTTAGACAACCTTCTCCCACCACCCCTCTTCTCACCCAGTTAAAGCAACACTCTCATTATAACTGTGGTCCTCACTGTCTTCCCCACTGAAATCACAAACCAGGCATCACCCCAAATTAGTCAGGTTTTGTATTTGTACCATGATAATAAAAAGGGTTATTAGAGTGGCCTCTGCTGTTTAGTTTAGTGGGCAAGAACAAAGACAGAAACCAAGTTAGATGTCACTAATCAGTTATCAGACTTTGAACCAGTCAACATCTCAGAGCTGCAGGGTAATAGGTCTCTGATAAGCACCCCATTTACAGATACAATAAAGAACTGCTCAAAGCAAGTGGCTGTATCCTGAACTGAGGAAAACACTGGGCTGAGAAAAAAAATGGGAGGGGGGAGAGGTGACAAGGAAAATCCTAATGGAATAAGTAGGAAAATCTGCAGAAAGGCCTAGAAAAACCATTGCTTTCAATTTTCAGAGGTGCCAAGGACAGAATGCATTTTCCTTGTGAGTAAGAAAGAGGAAATTTGGTGAGAAACAAGATCTTTCCAGAGCAGGTGCTAAAGAAATTAAATCTCAGAGCGGATGGAGGAAGGCCAGAATTAGGAGCCACATGGTAAAGAAGAAAAAAGTAGTTGGCTGGGCCAAGAGCAAAGAGGAACTGAAGAGAGGCAACATGACTCAGGGAGGGCGAAGGGGACCTCCTAGGGAAGCTGTGCTGGCTGTAATTAGAAAGTCCATCATCCCTGACCTCAGGCAGGATTCGAAGGAACACCTAAATGCTGGCGATGTGGGCCATCTTTAAGCCACTTCGCAGGGAAATAACAGTACCATTTTGTTGTCCAGATCATTAGGACGATTTAATTATCTGCCCTTCAAGCATAAAGATGAGAACATTCTCAAGCACATGAAAAACTCAAATATGACACCTATGAGCCTTTTGTGGAAAAGGTACCTGATAACAAAATATAGCAAACCCCTGAGGCTTCAAAATAAAAGGCCTCTTTCACAGCAAAGCCATGGTAATAAGGCTGGTACTGAGCAGTAAATGGATTTGAATATTGAATTAAGATTAAACAACTGTCAGAATTACAGATCAGAATATTAATATTATGAGTTCCAACAAGGGAAAATAATTTCACTAAGAAAAAAATGGGAAGTGTGAGGAGGGGATATGGAGACATAGACTATCTAATATTCTCATATTTCAAAAAAGGCACTACGGATACCACCCAATTTGAAACATATAATTTAAAAGCAATTTCTCTTCACCCCTTTAATGTATTTCATAATGTTTTTCTTAACTTTTGAAGTTATCTCTTAAGAATAAATATCTCTTCTTGTAAAGAAACAGCTGAAGTTCAGCAATTCCTTCCTTTTCATTAAGTTCAAGAAAAAGTAAATGTAGTTTTTATTCAAATGGTATGCATATAATGATCACATTTTTATAAAATTATTTGTACTTAACTTTATCCCTAGGTTTGCAAAGACAATTGTACGAAACAATACTGTCTGAAACTTACAATGCTAATGCATGCGTGGAAGAATCTGGGGTGAGATTTTACTTGCTTCTATGAACTTTTCAATACTGTTTGCTTTTTTGGGGGGCGCCTGGGTGGCTCAGTTGGTTGAGCGACTGCCTTCGGCTCAGGTCGTGATCCTGGAGTCAAGGGATCGAGTCCCGCATCGGGCTCCCTGCTCAGCGGGGGGTCTGCTTCTCCCTCTGACCCTCCTCCCTCTCATGCTCTCGGTCTCTCATTCTCTCTCTCTCTCAAAAAAAAAATACTGTTTGCTTTTTATTCTTATGTACTGTATTTGCAAAAATAATAACGATATTATTCTTTAAAAACACACACACACACACAAGGCCATAAGATTGGTTTCAGCTCCATGCTCACACTGGTTGGTTACCAGGCCACCACGCTAAGAGGGATTTTGAGCTGCATCGAGGCTCAGCAGAAACCAGTAGTCTGATTGGTCAGCAAATCTGCCACAGCCCCAAGAAGAGGTAATGCCACACAGGCTGTATAATCAACATTCCACAGCCTGATAAAAAGAAGAGCCAGATATTGTGTGTAACAATTAGAAAATTCAAATAAGGACAGATGTTTATATCATTCACTCCATAAAAGTTGACTAGGCAAAAAGTTACACATGCTAGATAACTTACGTGCATCTAGAAAGTACAATATGTAGGCAACCATAAAAAGAGGCAAATGATAATTTATTATACTAAGCTCTCTAGTGTTTGGAATTTCCAATAATATATAATATTTAAGAAACAGAAAGTTGGAATAGAATTAACGTGGAAGACTGTCACTCTAAAAATAAGTAGTATTCATGCACAGATACATAAACTACATGAAAAGCCCATTCATCTCATTGAGAGATGCTTTTCCAATGAAATTCTAATTTTATGTTCAATAAATATTTATCAACATTTATAATGTATGTAGATTATTTTGATCAAATGAGAACTGAGAATAATTACAGTGACAACTCAATCCAGAAGAGAAAATATTAAAAGAAGATCAGGATGGTAATAAGATTTTTTTAAAATTATATTTCAAAGAGAGGGGACAAATAAAGAAAGAGTCCATTTAAATGATTTCCTTTCTTCGCCCTGCAGATGCTTTACTGAACTGAATGTGTCCCAGGGTCTGTGTTGGTTGCTGGGGTTATCAAGGTGAATGCCACACTGCTGCCTTCTAGAAAGGGCAACGTGCTGTCCATTTCAGTGAACAGAAAACCGGGAAAGGTTGGGCACTAGGAAGCCAAGGTGGGAGGGAGTTTGAAAAAGTGAGTGGTGAGTTCTGTGGCGGAAAGGAAAAAGTGGGGTGACCTACAGAGAGCTGTTAGGAGGTCACTGGGTGTGTCACTGGAACCTAAGCAAAATTCTTTGTTGTCCAGTCATCTTGGATCAGCTGGCAAAGGGCTGTGATTAAGTTAGACATTGTGTATGCACAGCCCGCAGAGAAAGGGACACTTAATAGCAGGGGGAGGTGGGGGGGTGGATCTCTAAACTCGCCTTGACATCCACATCTAGAAAATCAAATGTACAAGGCAGACGCCGGGGGACTTCTGGAGGGGAAACCCGGGGCCAGACAGGAGAGCTGGCTCCGTGGACAACACCAGCTGTAAGTACACTCCAGTGAATTTGCCTGGACAGAGTTTCCTGGGATCCAGGATGAAAGGAGGCTTGAGGGCTGCTTAGCAACACTATGTTTATGCAACAGTCCGGAGAACATGGAAGGAATAAGAGAGGGAAAAAAAAGAACAGTTTCTGAAGAGAGGGTGCCAGAGAGTTCCAGCCGCGCCAGTGATAGGGAGCCCCTGCTTGTGGGCAGGCCCGCCAAGGCTGAGCCTGGCCACGTGATGCCCAGATTCCGCAGGCTGTGCGCTGACATGGGAAACGGGCCGGTGGGTCCCAGATTTCCCCAGCTTCCCCCACTAATCACAGCTCTCCTCGGCTTCTCCATTGTTTTCACAGCTGTTCAGCTGCTCCTGCTCAGTCAGGGGACAGACAGGCCGACTCCAAATCACGGAGCAGAGAATAATACTCGGGCCAAAGAGAGGGTGCACAAAATGGGATTTTTATTGGTGGGGTGGGAGTGAGGGGGCTGCGGGGAGGTGGGAAAGACGGGAAAGACGCACAACTCTTAACCCTTTCATTGGCTGATCAACTGTGAGTGTTCATTTCCAACAGAAAAGAGACGGTATTCACAATTAAAATTGTTCTGGAGCTCCCAAATTTGTGAAGGATTGGGTTTTATCAACGTGAGATCATATTTGCCCACAAAAATAACATTGGAAATGGTAGTCATTTGCCCAGGCTGTACCACAAAAGCCTATTTAATCCTCAGCATATTCAGTTCGGGTAGCAAAAGAGGAAACTTAATAGTTTAAAGGAAAAGCATAGCTGATATTTACAGATTGCTCACTACCGACTCAGTACAGTAGGTATATAATTTCACAACGTCCACACTCTAAATCCATGAAGTTGGTATAATTATCTCATTTTGCAGATGAGGAAACTGAGGCTTGAGGCAGTTAATAACTTGCCCAAAGTTACAGATCTATTAAGAGATGAGGTCATGATTGTCAAAGAGGCGATCTGACCCACAAATCAAGATTGTTAATCATTACATCCTTCCTTTTAATACCCCATATTAGTTTCCTATTCCTGCAGTAACAAATCACCACAAATTTAGTAGCTTAAAGCAACATGAATTACAGTCTGGAGGTCAGAAGTCTCAGATAAGTTTCACTGAGCTAAAATCAAGTTGTGATATGTCTGCATTGCTTCTGGAGACTAGGGAAGAATCCCTTTTCCTGACTTTTCTGGATTCTAAAGGCTGCTGACATTCCTTGGCTCCTGGCCCCTTCCTCCCTCTTCAAAGCCAGCTGCATAGCACCATCTCTCTCCTTCTGCTTCTGTCCTTCCACCACTGTTCTCTTACCTGGATCCTTGGGACTACTTTTAAGGCCCACCCAGATAATAGAGGATAATCTACCCATTTCAAGGTCCTTAACTTAATCACATCTGCAAAGTCCCTTTTGCCATCTAAGGTAACATATTCACAAGGTTCCAGAAATTAGGACATGGACATCTTTGAAGTCCTTTACTCAGCCTCCCACAACCCCTAATAACATATGCATATTTTAACCAGTGTGCTCATCATGCTGTTACCTGTTACACACTTTTGTTCTGCTCTTACTTACACTACAAGTGTTTTGAGGATGGGGACTATGTTCTACTCATCTTCAAATCCTTTAAATCCTACTTCCTCATAAACACAAAGTAGGCTCTCATAAATGTTTCTTGTGTTTGACAAATAAATGATGAGTAAAATGAATAAATTTAAATATGGCCATAATTTGAGCTACATACATGTCATTTATAATAAAAATAAAAAGAACAGAATTGAACTGATCCTTGGAACCACCATAATGTGTACTGAATGCTCTATCCTTATAAGTCATGCTGCTTTAGGCTTCCTTCTTTGCTCATTCTATTCCCCTTCCTGGGACATCCTTCCTACCTGGTTATTTCCTAGTCATCCTTTCAGACTTAGGTCAGGGGTCCCTTTTCCCAGAAAACCTTCTTTGACACTCTCAATCTCTCTCTCTCCTCTGTCTGTGTCTGTCTCTCTGTCTCTGTCTCTGTCTCACACACACACACACACACACACACACTAGTGTGCTTGAGGTAGCTGAAACTAGCTTGCTAGAGCTGACTGTGTACATTTTTTCTCAACTCCTCATTTTGTGACATCATATTTATAGCCATGGTAGGAGTATTTACACCACAGAAATTGGCAAATGCCACAAATCAGGGCTGTTTTTTCCAGAGAGGGACTATTTAGTATTTACACAACTGCACATGCCCACACCCTCCATAGGCTTAGTCCTCACTTTCTGAATGTGGACCCATAGCATTCCCTACCTTACCACACTATTTTTCCCTTTTATAATCTTCTGTTTATATGCTGACTACTTTTTCAGGCACTTACCACCACACATGCTAGTGGAGAGGTAGAATTAGGGCAATGGTTTCATGATACCTTAAATTATCTGATAACCCTTGACAATATTATAGTCCCTCCAATAATTCAACCCGGTACAGCAATTTGTGGACTGATCCTCTAATTCATTTCAGGTAAACATTCAGTCCAGTGTGGGGATTATCATCCCCTATCTAGGTATCTTCCATTAAGCAGCTGCATGGGGCCACTGAGAAAGGAAAGGAGCATGACCTGCTCTCCTGTGACTATTCATTCTCATGCTCTTGTGCTTCTTCTTGGAGTGGGGGTCAGTGAAGGAGCAGCTTGTTCCACCGGAGAATGTGAGGGGCACACTTGTATGTTCCAGTGCCCTTTCTTCTTCCTCTCTCACTGCCTTTCTACTCATAGTCTGAAATAGGTGAGCACTAATTGCTTCAGCCAGCATGGACCTGGCCCTATGCAGGAGCCCCCCAAGACATTGGAGACATCGTCAGTCTGATTCCAGCCAATTTCTTTAATGTCCACAGTAGTCTCTGATGAACTTTCAGATCAACAATCTCCTTACCCTCATCATCCCAAATCCAAGGCCTATAGAAGTATGTGGAATTTTCCAGTGTTCCTTAAGAACCCACAATAATAGGTGGGATGATCTTTGCCCTTTTCCAACATCCTTACCACTTCTATCTCCGAACTGCAGGATCCTGAAAGTGTGTCTTAAATCTAGCAAACATCCATCTGGAGAATGAACTATCACTTTACCCTTCTTGAAAAATGCCAAGGATTCAATTAGAGTAGGGAAAGGAGGCTAACTTCAATTAAACTCTTTCTCTAAAATCTCTACACACACACACACACACACACACACACCCCTTTATGTGATTAGACAAGTGGGGAAAAGTGTTGTTCTGTTTCTTTTAGAATGACATGCTATGCAAAACTTACATACCCAATGCTGGGCATTATAGCAGGTGTCTCTTTTATCAAGCTCCTCCAGGACCTGTCCTGGTTGAGTTAAGGTAAGAAAAGTGGCCAGCTCATAGAGATCCTCCCAACTCTGTTCCCAGGAAAGGTCTCTGCTTCTAGGATGCCAGGAATTAAGTAACTCACACCAAACTTTCAGAAGTTTTTGGGCCCCCACAAAACAAAGAAAGATATCTTTGCAAAACCTTCTTCTGGTCATATCAATGAAGGGCACTGGACTTTGCTGAATTTTCAACTGGGATACCTAATCCTATAGTTTCTAACCCCCTTCTCCTCTATGATCCCACTGACTCTGCTGAAGGTCACACCATTATTAAAACCTCCCCCAACTATCTAGACTGAGCCATATGAGACATTTCCAAAATCTTTTTCCCCACTCAAGTATCAGTCCTAAGCATCCAATTCTGGGTTCCTTTTTCTGACCATCATCTTGGCCCTATGATGCTTTTTGGAGGTAGAATTCTATCTTCTCAGTGAGAGGAATCCCTGGACAATCTTACCTCACCATCTAGAGTAAAGAGCAATCCCAAAAGAGGAAAAAAAAAATGCAAGAGCTTGTGACCTCTCTCTCCCCTCCCATGCAGAAGGAATTCCAACCACACAGGTTCTGAGAGAAGTTTCTAAAAACAAATTAGTGGAAAGCAAAATTTCAACCAATTTTTTATTTTGACCAAATCACCTGCTCCCAACCATCTGCCAAGGCTACTTAATCCATTTGGGACTGTGACCTCAGGGCCTTAAACTTGCATGCATAAAAAATATATATTAGCTCCAAAATAAGCAACAAAAACTGCAAATCAAAATAAATGAAGGTTGAACTAAATATCTACATAAATGTAATATTTTGTCATCTACTAGACTACAACTCAACTCATATAGTTATTTATAATTATAGAAAATAGGGGATATGTTTGAAATGATCTTGGGTAGAGCCTTCAAAAGAAAGGTGCCTAGAATGCTAAAGTATCCCTGTCTAGTTCTATGGCTCATGGCATATCCTTGGCCAAAACTGGAGTTCATTTTCTCTACAGGAGTGACGAAAGGATGGGGAAGATGAGAGAAGCCTTCACCTCTACTAGTGGTTGCAGGGGTCCCATCACGTGTACTGCTTTCCAACCCCTCTGCCTGCAGACACTGAAGCCTGCCCTATGCTCTTTGCATTGTAGGCTGGTTTCTGTCTCTGTCTCCTCTAATCCCCACTTGGATCCCCATATCCATTGCAGTAATTCCAGATGGAAGAGATTACAAATCTCATTTATTTCAGGTAAGTAAATTCACATCAGCAACTCCAGAAAGGGGTACACCCTTCCCAAGGAGCCAAGTGATGAGCAAATACTGAGAACCACTATATACAAATAATAATACATACTAACACTCACTGTGTGCCAAGCACTGTTCTAAACATTTTCCAATTCTATCAACTTTATTATTATGCCCATTTTCAGATGAGAAGAATGTAGCAGAGAGAGTAAATACCTTGCCTAAGTTCCTGTAGGCAGAAAGCAATAGAGGTCTTAATCACTACACCTAACATTGGGTCACAAAGATAGGAAGAACCTCAGACCAACAACAATTGGAGCAGCTGCCTTGAAGCCAACCTTTGTGTGCATATGGCAGATGAAACCTAGCATCCCAGGACTATGTATCTCTGGACAACTTCTTGAGAGAGAAGCACATGGTCTATCTCATTTACATCATGTTTCTCTGAATGGCTCAGCCTGTTCTCTGTAATACCCTTTGCCTCAAGACCTTCCAACAAAACATGCAGAGCCACTCAGGCACTTAATCACAAGTGGCTGGATTTGGCTAATCAATTACTACTTGTGGTGAGTCTCCTCTCCCCAGGAATATCTGAAGAAAAGTACTTGAAGGAATGCAATTGATCTTACTGTGGTCTTAACAGAGCACACAGGTGGATTTCCATTTCCTTGGTTAAGATTCCTGCTCTGCACGTCCCAGCCATGGCACCATGGATAAAATATTACATTTCCCTGTGTTTCAACCTCAATTGTAAAATGGGAATAATAATGGTATCTAACCACAGGGCTGCCAGAAACATTAAACGAACCTCATGGAAGGGGTTTAACCTTTTGACTGATAGGTGCTAACTATTCATTAACTCTTAGCAAAAACTAAACATATCAAAATAAAAGTGCTCAAAATTGTATGTGGTGTTTTATATACATTATCATTTAATCCTCTGAACAGTGCTTCAAGGGAAGCAAGAGTATTAAAATAACAGAAAAGTAATCTTAGATTTAGAGAAGCTTAAAAAATTATCTGGGGCGCCTGGGTGGCTCAGTTGGTTGAGCGACTGCCTTCGGCTCAGGTCATGATCCTGGAGTCCCGGGATCGAGTCCCGCATCGGGCTCCCTGCTCGGCGGGGAGTCTGCTTCTCCCTCTGACCCTCCTCCCTCTCATGCTCTCTGTCTCTCACTCTCTCTCTCTCAAATAAATAAATAAAATCTTAAAAAAAAAATTATCTAATCATATAGCTTACAAAATATGGAGCTGGAACTGGAGCCCGGAATTCTTTCAGAAAATACAGAACTCCGCAGCCAGACCTTCAGCATAATCCAGACATAAGTGGCACTCACTCATCAGACCTTTGTTGATTGAATAAATGACTCTTAATTAATATAGGATTTAGAGTTGGTTGTATTCCTAAATTTGATTTTTATGATTCGAGTTACATTTTAAAATCTAAGTTTGTATTAGCAAACCACATACAATACATTAAAAAAGATCATTCACCATGATCAGGTGGGATTTATTCCTGGGATGCAAGGATGGTACAATATTTGCAAATCAATCAACATCAATACACCACATCAACAAAACAAAGGATAAAATCATATGACCATCTCAATAGATGCAGAAAAAGCATTTGACAAGATTCAACATCCATGCATGATTAAAAAAGAAAAAAAACCTCTCAACAAAATGAGGTTAGAGAGAACAAACCAATAGCTGCAGCAATCAGACAAGAAAAAGAAATAGGCATCCATACCGGTAAAGAAGTTAAACTGTCGCTATTTGCAGGCCACATGATATTATACATAGAAAATCCTAAAGACTCCACCAAAAAACTACTAGAACCAATAAACGATTTCAGTAAAGTGGCTGGATACAAAATTAATACCCCAAAATCAATAGTGTTTCTGACAACAGTACTAACAACAAAGTCATGGAAATAGGAATTTAAAAAAAACAACACCATTTATAGCTGCACGAAAAAGAATAAAATACCTATGAATGAACTTAACCAAAGAGGTGAAAGACCTGTACTCTGAAAACTACAAAATGCTGATGAAAGACATTGAAGATGACAAAAATGAATGGGAAGATATTCCATCCTCATGGATTATTAGAAATAATATTATCAAAATGTCCATATTACCCAAAGCACTCTACAGAGTCATTGCAATCCCTATCAAAATACCAACAGCAGTTTTCACAGAACTAGAACAAACGATCCTAAAATTTATATGGAACCATAGAGAACCCCAAATAGCCAAAGCAATTCTGAGAAAGAAGAACAAAAGAAGAAGAACAAAACGGGAGGTACCACAATTCCAAATTTCAAGATATACTACAAAGCTATAGTAATCAAAACAGTATGGTACTGGCACAAAAATACACACATAGATCAATAGAACAGAACAGAGACCCCAGAAATAAACCCATATCTATACGGCCAATTAATCTATGACAAAGGAGGCAAGAATACACAATGGGAAATTTCAATTTTCAAAAAATGGTGCTGGGAAAACTGGACAGCTACATGTAAAAGAATGAAACTGAACCACTTTCTAACACCATAAAAAAAAAAAAAAGCTCAAAATGAGTTATAGACCTAAAGCTGAGACCTGAAACTATAAAAATCCTAGAAGAGAATACAGGCAGTAATTTCTCTGACATCAGCCATAGCAACATTCTTCTAGATATGTCTCCTAAGGCAAGGGAAATAAAAGCAAAAATAAACTATTGGGACTACATCAAAATAAAAAGCTTTTACACAGCAAAGGAAGTCATCAGGAAAATAAAAAGACAACCTACAGAATGGGAGAAGATATTTGCAAATGACATATCCAATAAGGGAATAATATCCAAAATATATAAGGAACTTCTACAACTCAACACCAAAAAAACAAATTATCCAACTAAAAAATGGGCAGAAGACCTGAGTAGACATTTTTCCAAATGTCTTCCAGATGGCCAACAGACACAAGAAAAGATGCTCAACATCACTCATCATAAGGGAAATGCAAATCAAAACCACAATGAGATATCACCTCACATGTGTCAGAATGGCTAAAATCAAAAACACAAGAAACAAGTGCTGGCGAGGATATGGAAAAAAAGTAACCCTCATGCACTGTTGGTTGAAATGCAAACTACTGCAGCCACTGTGGAAAACACTATAGAATTTCCTCAAAAAATTAAAAATAGAAATACCATATAACCCAATAATATCACTATTGGGTATTTACCCAGGGAAAATGAAAACACTAACTCAAAAAGATATATGCATCCCTATGTTTATTGTGGTATTATGTACAATAGCCAAGACATGAATATATATATATATAAGAATATCATATATATATAACAGATATGATATAAAATATCATATATATAACAGAATATTACACAGCCATAAAAAAGGATGCGATCGTTCCCCTTGAGACAACACAGATGGACCTAGAGGGTATTATATTCAGTGAAATAAGTCAGACTAAGAAAGACAAATACCATATGATTCCACTTAAAAATTTTAAAATTGGAATCTCAAATGAATAAACAAAAAGAATCAGAACTGTAACTACAGAGAACAAATTAATGGTTGCCAGAGGGGTGGGGGTTGAGCAAAACGGATGAAGGGGAGAGGGAGATACAAGCCTCCAGATATGGAATGAGTAAGTCATTGGAATAAAAAGCAGAGCATAAGGAATACAGTTGGTGATACTGTAATAGGGATGTAATAGGACAGATGGTAGCTATACTTAGGGCGAACATAGCAAAATGTATAAACTTGTCAAATCACTAAGTTGTACACCTGAAACTAATGTAACATTGTGTGCCAACTACACTCAAATTAAAATAAGTTAAATTAAATTAAAAAGTAAACCTAAGTTTGTAACCAGCAATTTCATACTAATCAACGGTCATTCAGAATGAGAAAAAACAAAAACAAAAAGCCTACTATGTTCAAGGAACTGAGCTAAGTAGGTGTCTGGGTGTTTTTTCCCATCTACCTTACTTGAGCCAGGAGGATTGGGGGTAGGGTGGGAAATAAATGTGCAAGTGACCCCATTTTTTTTCTAAAACTATAATCTATGGAACAGATAGCATTTACAATATTTGTTTGAAATAAGTGCATAGTAAGTTATACCCCAGGGACTAGTCACTTAACTAACCCATCAAAAATAACCAGGGTAAGGGATTGGAGGCTCCTGATATAATCTGTATATTTATAAGAGGCTTCGCTTCAAAAAGGTAGCTCCAAGCCCAGATCCCAAGACCTTTGTTTGAACTCTTGACTGCGGCATAACTGACAGAGAGAATTAAAGGGGATATGAAGACCTGGGACTGAACTTTTTCAATAGTCTCAGCTCGGCTCACATTGCTCACGATATTAGAGGCTGCCGTGATGATATTAAATGATGCTGCACTGACAGAGATTAACAGAGTATGCAATTAGATTTAAATGCTGTAATTGGAACATGCTGTTAAGTGCCTACCATCAGTCCTGGGTCTCCCCATAGAGCAAGCCAGTCTCTCCTTGGGTTGCTCTGCAAATTTAACACTGTCCTCACCAGCCACAAATCCTCTGCCACTTAGGCAGAGAGAATGAACAGGGCTAACGTTATTGTGAATTGCCATGTATTACGCTGCACTCATCTATGTTACTGCATAGTTTTGAAATGCTTTCAAATCTAGTTAGATCTTCTGAGCTTCATAGCAGCCATGGAAAGGAGGACAGGTATTGCAAGGATGCAGTCAGTGATTGAGACAGGTGAACAGACCCACTCAGGGTCTCTCCTAAGCTACTCTGCGAATGAATCGTGGATCTATACTAAATCTTTTGACTCCAGATTCCATGTGCTTCCTATCATGCCATGTTGCCTCCGTAGGTTGTGATTTCAAATTTATTTTGCCTACTGAACATTCTTCTCTCCGGAGGGGAAGCTGCTCAGGCCCACTCCAGGACAAGCTACCACATTTTGATATGTTACCTCATGCCCATAGGCCTCCACCAACAATATGGTCTTTGTTAATCACTGGCAATACCACAGGGTGAGGTCAATCCATCGCCGTGTGCTTGTTGAATATCTTCTATGTGTCAAGTCATCAATAAGCACCATGTAAGAAATATTTTAAAAGGATCTTAAAATCTAATCAACTATTTCTGACTATCTGTGTGATTCAGTTTGCCCACATACAAAGTATAAAAATAAAAACAATAGTTAACATTTGCCAAGATAATTACTATGTGCCAGGCCTTTCAGATGCTCTATATGTACTAAGTCTCAGATTTTAAAAGTTGGTTTTCAGACTGTCCATGTGGTAACAGGATTCCAGAATGGTGCTATGGAGGTCATTGAGAAGTGGGGAGGGTACACTGGATGGGTCTCTGGGTCAGCCCTCCAAATGTCACCCAGAAAAAGTCCCTGAAAATTTGGGGTTTGTTCATTCATGTATTTTGTAGGTATTGAATTGCTAAAAATCAGTTATATATTATACATGGTTCAAAATTCAAAAAGTAGAAAAATGTACCGAATGAAAAACCTTTCTCCTATCCAAATCCCCCAGCTACCCAGTACACCTCTCTCCAAAAGAAAAAGTGAAACAAAACAACAGAAAAATTTTCACTATTACTGTTATGTGTCCTTTCAGAGATATTAATGAATATAGAAGCAAATGTGAGTATTGATCCTTTTTTTCCATTTTCCTTATGTACCATACACACTGTTCTACAGCTTGATTTTTCACTTAAAAATGCAAGTTGGAGATCTTTCCATATCAGTTGCTAAAAAGCTTCAGCTGCAAAATTCCATTTAACTAATCTTCTGTTGATCAATATTTACATTATTTCCAATCCTTTACTATAAAGAATAATATTGCATATGTCATTTTCACGTGGGTAAATATATCCATAATATAATTTCCTGGAAGTGGAATTGTAGGGTCAAAGAAGAAATGCATTTGTAATTTTGTTTAATACTGTTTAAACTATACCAGTTTCCCTCCCACTGGGAGCATATAGGAGTGTTTCCACAGAGTCTTGGCAACATGAGAGTATCGTCTAATAGTTGAATTTTTGCCAATTTGATAGGTGAAAATGGTATATGAATATAATTTTAATTTCCCCCATTATGCAAAAAGTCAAGGAACTCTCCTTTTTATAAGTCTTTAGTTTGGGATTTTCCTTTCCTCTGACCTGTCTATGCATATCCTTTGACCATTTTTCTAGTGGGCTGACCATCTTTTTTATATTGATTTGTTGAGAGCTATTTACATATTAGAGAGATTATCCCTATTGATAAATCGCAGATGTTTTGCCTAGGGTCAATTGTCTTTTGACTCTGCTCATAGCATTTTTTTTGCATACAGATTTTTTAGATATATCAATATTTTTCTTCTGCCTTTTACATTTTGTATAGTAAATGAAAAGATTTTTCCTATTCCCAAGTAATAAAAAAAGTCTCACGTGTTTTCTTCTACTTCTTTTATGAATTCATTTTTTACTTTTAAGTCTTTGATCCACTTGGAATTCATCTTAGTGTATAATGTGAATGTGAATCCAATTATTTTCCAAATGGCTACCCAGTTATTATTATAAGGACTAATCTGTTATTGTTCCCTTCCATACACACACATATACACTGAATTGAGTTGCTAAATTTATTATATCCTAATTTCTATATATATTTGAATTTCATATATATTTGGAATTTTGCTTCTTTTTCAGTGGTCTTATTTATCAGCCAATCTCACTAATTTATTAAAGCTTTATGATACGCTTTGTTTTTTAGAACTGATGTTCCCTCATTGCTCCTCTTTTTCTGTGTTTTTTGCCTACTCTTATTGTTTCTTTTTCCATAAGAACTTTTTAAAAAGTCTTGGCATTTTTATTGGAATGCTATTCAATTTACAAATTAATGTAGGGAAAAAATTTATCTTTATTAGGTTGAGTTTTTCTATCCAAGAACTTAGTATATGCCTTATTTTTTCAGCTCTTCTTTTGTGGAATTTCAGAAGTGTATATGTGTGTGTTATATGCATGTAGACAAGTATGTAATTGCATTTATACATATATGTATTATATATGTGTATATAATTTGTATATACATAAGATAAATGTGATGTTGCATTAATCAATTGCCTTTCATTTTGTTTGGAGAATGATCATAGAAAATTTTTTATTATATCTATTAGTTTGAAAAATTTTATTAATATATATCTTTATATTGATTCATTCTTATGTTCCTGGAATAACTCCTCTTCCTTATGGTGTAGTATTCTTTAATATGCTGCTAAATTCTATAAAAGTTCTGAATTTTTACATCTCTGTAAAATTCTTTTACAAGAATTTTTTAGAATATGAAACACTGACGATCTGGGTTTTTTTTTTAAGATTTTATTTATTCATTTGACACAGAGAGAGAGAGCACAAGCAGGGGGAGTGGCAGGCAGAGGGAGAGGGAGAAGCAGGCTCCCCACTGAGGAGGGAGCCCCATGTGGGGCTTGATCGCAGGACACTGGGATCATGATGCAAGCTGAAGGCAGACGCTTAACCCAACTGAACCACCGAGGCACCCCCTGACTACTGATCTGTAAGATCCCTTTAAGTGCTAATAGCCATTGAATAAAATCCAAGAAACAGTATGAGAATAATTGTCACAAAGCTTAGTACTGACCATAAGAGCAAAAAGGAATTAAAATAATTCTTTTCCACTCTCTGTGCTTCTTACAGTGTCCATCACAAAAATGGTGTACAATGGGTAAAAAGTAAATAAATGAACAAATATTTTTGAACATGAGAAGGCACGTGACAGTGCAAGATACAACAATGACTAGGAGGGTCCCAGAGAGTAATGTGATGGACTAGAAAGAGTATAGAGTTTGGACTCTAGAAGACCCACAATCTAATCCCAGCTCTGCTCCCTTGGTAAATGAAAGACCTTAGAGCTTTACACTCATCTGTAAAATGGGAAGAATAACATATAGCATGAGGTTTTTGGTAAACACTAAATGAAATACTCTATGTAATTAGCAAGCATATTGCTTGATAAACAGCAGGTTCTTCAAAAAATGACTTCCCTTCCCCACTCATTCATCTCCAACCCTTATTAAGAATGTAATACTATAATACAGGGAATAAAGCAAGAAAACACACACATGCACCAACCACAGTGAGTGGAGAAGCTTCTGTGGTAGGGTTATGGTAGGAGCATTGACTTTAGAGCCATGGAGAACTGGGTTCTAATCCCAGGCTGGCCACTGTGTAAATGTATGACCATGGGCAGGTTAGCCAAACCACTAAATCTCAGCATCCTGTCTATAAAATGGGAATAATAATACTTACTATTTCATACAGTGGGTATGAAGACTGAGACAATACACTGAAAACACCTGGCACAAAAGCGCAATGGTACTCATCCCCCTGCTGTGTCCTTGCTCCTTCCTGTGAGTTACGCAACTGACAGCTGATGTAGTGATTACCTACTGGCTGCCAAGAATTCTCTTCAGCAAGACTCTCTCCCGCGGAGTAGAGAATTCTAGCTGTCTGATCAGAAGAGGCGACAACAGGAGCCCCATCCCACTCTACTTTCTTCCCTGACCTCAATCCTTCCAGCCACGTAGACCCCTCATTGCAGTACTTAATCATATGCTGTCGTTTATAGTTACTCAACTGGTTGGCGTGTTATGCTCTACTCAGCAAAAGCACCCTGCCTCCTGCTGTTCTTTTATCTCTCAAAGCATCTCTCACTGAACCGAGCCCAAAGTCAGCAAGCAATTAAATGCTGTAAATCAGGTAATTTTAGGGTTGGAAGGTTACGGAAAGGTGTGATATGTGAGTCCTTTCAACTACTGTTGATAAACCTGTTTGAAAAATTCCACTGAAAGATTCTACTTCTCACCACCGCCCATCTCACTGGAATGTTCCCTCACACACTAGGGTCTTTGCATGGCTCTTATTTGACCTTGGACTATTCTTCCCCACTCCCTCTTTGCTTTTTTTAGTCCTACTGCCATGATACTTAAACTGGTGCTTCTTGTAGGAAGCCTTCCCTGATCCCTCAGGCTGATCCCCTGATCAGCATCACCCTACAATACACCATTATAACCATCTGCACTCTTCCTTATTACTCTGATCACAGTTAGTACTTATTCACATTTGTAATCATTTGAAAAATAAACATCTTTCTCACTCACTAGGGCATAAAATCCATAAGGCCAGAAACAAGTCTATTTTTGCACATCATATTATAACCATACCTGACCTTCACTTGGTCTAAGGTTGGCTTTTAATAGATGTTTTTTGAATTAATTAGTAAATGGGTTAAGCACTCTTAAATGCCTCCCAGTAAGGCTATACTTCTACACTCTCTGTATTATCAGATCCCCACCTCAGCTCAATCATGAAGTAAGATCCAATCCTTTTTCCCTCTTTCCAAATATCTTACCTTAATGGCAGACAACTTACCACTAAGCATCTCCAGTCTGATCCACTACTTGGGAGAAATCTATCTTTCCCTTTTCTTCCAGGCCAGCAGTCTACCCCATCCCACCCCCACACTACCCAGGTGTGCACATCAGACACACACACAGAGATGCACACGCTGAGCATTCCCTCCACACAGACCTTGTCTGATTCTGGTATGATGTGAACACTTTCTCTATATTTAAGTATAATGTGTATTAGACAGTCATAAATCCTAGAGTTCTGTGCAAGACTCGGGTCACTTTGTATTCAGATCTATTCCTTGCCTCTCCTCTGTTCCATATCATATTAGGGACTCACCTCCTTAGCCTGAAACTCCCAGGAGAGATACTTAAGAGACTGGAGCAAGAGGGAGGGTTCCAGAGTATCCCCACCCCTTCTCTATGCTGGAGAGCCACATCATTTCCTTGGCTACAGATGCCATCTGATAAGCTGGCCATGGTCAAGCTTTGCCCAGTGATGCTAGGTTCCAGGAACATTTGCCTCCCTTGGTCCCTCTAAGCTACAGAGGTGGAGGCTTCTTGCTGCCACAGATCTTTGGGTTGCCTTACTGTCCCTTGCTGGTGTCTCATCTTTTCTATCACCTGTGTAACCAATTCCTACATTAAACTGCCTCAAAATGGTTTTTATTTTCCTAGTTGGACTGATAGAAATGAAGATAAAACAGAAAGCTAGAGCAACTATCCTATATATTGTCATTGAGCTTTGTGATTATTTGTGTGCCTGTCATTCCCATCTTAGGATGCAGGCGCCAAGCATTTTACATTCTCTGCATTACCATACCAACTCCCAAAGCACCTTCTACATATTAAAACTTCCATAAATATTCATTGAATGAATGAAGAAGTGAATGAATGAATGAACCGAACCTTGGGAGTTATAATATCTTTTTTTTTTTTTTTTATTCATGAGAGACAGAGAGAGAGAGGCAGAGGGAGAAGCAGGCTCCAAGGAGCAGGGAGCCCGATGCGGGACTCGATCCCAGGACCCTGAGATCATGACCTGAGCCGAAGGCAGACGCTTAACCATCTGAGCCACCCAGGCGCCCGGGAGTTATAATATCTTAAGTGTTTAAAACTTCCATGTATATCATAAAGTTGTTATACATTAATTAGAATCCGTCGATAAGTACCTTCCTCAATGACATACAAATCTGGAAGTAATGTAATTAATTCAAAATTACATAAGCAATCAAGGTGTGCTTACTTTTCCATCAATCAAGGCATAATTAGCTGTGAGAAAGCTCAAAAGGGGTTTGTATAGCCTTTAATGGGGCTTATACAGCAATGACAACTAAGGAATCAGCAGAGCATTGTCAAAAGCACTAGACAATTAATGCTGCTTGAACATCATAGATGAAAGAAAGGTTTATTGCTGCTCAGACATTATAATTTTCTTAACAGATTTTCCCGAAGAAATGGCCAGATCTTCTATTTGGATGTAATTTCACATGCATGCACACACACACACACACACACACACACACACCACCACCATCACCAACAACAAAAATAACAAAACAACCAGATAGATAGATAGATAGATAGATAGATAGATAGATAGATAGACAGACAGATAGATAAGATAGAGATGTATACACTGAGGTCAGAAGGGGAGGAGAAAGAGAGATTTAATAGTGCCATAGTTTAGTTTATATTCCTTTGCAAAAGCAGAAACAAGAGAAGGACTTATGTACAAGTAATTTGTATAAGAGGTTTAACGGGCTGAATTATATTCCCCCCAAATCCACATGCTGAAGTCCTAACACCCAAAACCTTAGAATGTGCCTGCATTTGGAGATTAGGGCCTTTAAAGAAGGATGAAGTTACAGGAGAGCATAAGGGTGGGCCCTGATCCAATACGACTGGTATTCTTATAACAAGAGATTAGGACACAGGCACAGAGGGAAGGCCATGTGAAGACGAAGGGTGAAGGTAGCCATCCACTAGCCAAGGAAGGAGGCCTCAGAAGAAACCAACCCTGATGACATCTTGATCTTAGACTTTCAGCTTCCAGAACTATGAGAAATAAATTTCTGTCGTTTAAGCCACCCAGGCTGTGGTATGTCTTACCACAACCCTAGAAAACTAACACAGAGGGAATCCTAGGGAAAAGGAGCAAAGTTCAGGAATAGATGAGGGAGTGTGGAAAAAGCAATGCATAGTCCCAATTCCAGCATCCATTCCTTGTATCATATGGTCTCAGATTTCCTTGTCATCCTATGTTCATTCACTCAACAAGCACTTATTGAAACACCAAGTACCAGTCACTGTGCCTGGCCTTATGGATAAAAGAGAATCAAAAGGCAATCCCTGCCCTCATGGTTGGAACTTAGCTACGGGATATGACTTATAATTCTGGAGGCTCTGCACTCAAAGCACTTCCAGATAGCAGCATGCCCCTTCCATTGGACCTCACAGGAATCACTGGTCCCCAGGACTCACACCCATCACACAGCATGATGGTATAGTCCCCCTTCCAGAATTCTCTGTGATCCCACATATTTAGATTTTTTTCAGCATTACTTTTCTACAATCTTCATGAGTATTGTTTAAAATCTAAATAATCTATTACCATAAATAACACTAATGACTCTCACATTGGTTCATTTTAACAGTATTACAGAGCACCAAAACATGTCTTCCATTTCACTTTGCAGTATTGCGTCTGTGTGTCAAAGATGTAACTTTTAAGCCAAATCTCTAACCAGAAATAATTGCCTCAAAGTGAGCAAGAAAGTGGGTAATGTAATGTTAGTCATTTCTGATATTACTGATAGCAGTTAAGAATGTTCTGTAGCTCTCAGAAAAGACCACTGGCCCAAGGCATGTTAAAGCCAGAAAGGAAGGTGTTTCTTTGTCCTGGCTTAACCCAGCCCTAACATGTAGGCAGTCAGTGCTTCATTGTAGAAAGAGCCTGAATTTAAGATCACACAGATCTGGGCCCAAGTACCTACTCAGCCACTAACTCCCTGCATGACCTCGACCATGTCATTTTACCTCTCTGAGCTGAGGTACTTCATTTATAAAATAGAACTAGTGGAACGCCTGGGTGGCTCCGTCAGTTAAGTGTCTGCCTTCGGCTCAGATCATGATCCCTGGGTCCTGGGATCGAGTCCCGCTCGATCAGGTTCCCTGCTCAGCCTGCTGCTCCCCCTGCTTGGGCTCGCACTCTCTCTGATAAATAAATAAAATCTTAAAAAAAAATAAAATAGAACTAATACCTAGCTCATAGAGTTGCCATCATCTTTGTGATGAAGTCTTCCCCACCTAGGCCATGTCAACTAAAATGGTGAGCCCATCCCCCCAACACTCTCTATCTCTCTCTTCCTGCTTTTACTTTTCTCCTCAGCAGTTATCAACATCTGATTCTTCATATATTTCTACATTTTCACCTCTCTTTTCACTTATATGTTGTTACCACTAGAATATAAACTCTGAAAGAGCAGGAATTCTGGTTTCATTTATTGCTGTGCCCTTAGCACATAGTAGGAACATAATAAGTATCTATTGAATGAATCATTAAATCAATGAATGGCTGAATGAGGGTATGCACAAAGTAAACATTGAGAGGTACTCATTAAATGTTAGCTGAACGAAGCAAAGGGCCACAGTGTGGCTCACAGGCAGAATGATGCCAGCACCAGATAGAAACACCACCAACAAGCCGTGGCTTCTCCCCATGAGAAAGACTAAGATTTGTCTGAGACTTGACCACAAAGCGCTTTTTTAACAACAGCATCAGTTATTCTGGGGGAGTATCTTCTCCCCGGCATCCTAAATTTCTCACAAGTACCCAGCTGGCTGGCAGGCAGCCCTACTTAATAACAACCTCTGACCCTTGGAGAGCAGTTTCTCTTGCTCAAAGTACTTTCAGATATATATTCTATTAAAGCTCCATAATCCTTGCAGCAAAAGGCTCTTCCCACCACTTCTATCCTGTGTGTTAGTAAGGAGACAAAGCTTACAGCAAAGCATGTCTCAAAGAGAAATGAGTCCAGCAAATGAGAGAAAATGTGCAATAACGGATTGGGAGTAAAGCCAAAAAAAAAAAAATAATGTCTGTTACTGTTAATATGACCTCACTTTTAACCCTCAGGCTGATTCAGCCTGGGATAGAGCATGGGTTGTACAGAGATGGTGCAGTGAGGGGGAAAAGGGATGCTTTCTAGCCACATACATTGGCTAACTGAAGACTTGCAGTCAATGGAGTCACAGAAATTATGGGCAAATGGTCCTCACTACACAACAGGAGTTGAACAAGTGTTTCTCCAATGAATACATGAATGGACAAATGAATGAAATATTTGTTTGTTTGCATTCATAAATATTTATCAAGTATCTCTGTTGTGCCAGGTTGTGTAGAGGGCACCAGGGTTACAAAGATGAATGAGACATGTAGAGGGCCTTGGGCTACACCAGTGACTATAAACATTTGAATCTTCCTTTGGAAGAAAAGCCCAATATGCAAAACAATTCAAAGCTGAGCTCCTCCAAATTGAATTGGGCTGCGTATGGAGGGGGAGGGTGGGAAAGAGAGAAAGGGCCTTCACCCATGTGGCTCCCCAGATCATGTTTGAAAACACTGGCCTGGGTGAGCATTTTGGTGCCTCTATGACAGAGATGCTAGCATTCTGGGGTTATACACAAAGCCCATTGTAAGAAAAAAGGGCTCCAAGGAGTGAAAGATAAAGAGATTCAGAACTCAGAGTCTCCTCCAGAGAGAAAGTTGCTATAGGGTTCCTTGGAAACCAAGAATTTGTGAAGGTCAAGGCTTTGGGGCAGGACACTCTCATGGCCATTAGTCATTTATGATGGCTACTCAGCATGGTTCTTGTTCGAAGATAAAATTGTTTCTTCTCATAGAGGCATAAATGCTAGATACTTGCTTTTGCCAGCTCGTTTGTATCTAAAGCCCAGGTATGGACCAGGATTTAGGAACATAAGTAGATATGTCTCTTCTCTTGTCTTCCACTCTGCTCTCTCCCATTCTCCCCTCTCCTCTCCCCTCCTCTCCTTAATGGCATTCAGCATCTGACATTGCAAGGTCAAATCCTGACACAGTTGAACAGTGTTAGGGCTCACATTTTACTTTTCTTATCAGACCAATTCCACTGAAAGCCTTACCTCAAGCCTGCTCTATGGCCTCCAAGATCCTGTTAGCACAGACAACCAAAAATGGGGGGTTGAGTGGGGAGACTGGAGACAGACACACTTTTTCTCCTTCAGAAGCTCCTCTCAAGTCAAACCAGAAAACTGCCTACAATGGGGCTCCAAAAGGAAAAAGTCTGAAGAGTTTCCAGTAGTTTCATCTGGGAATATCCTGATTTCTCTTTCAATACACAGCTTAAAAAAATAAAAAGATTTCCTACCCTTGAGGCTCTGTATTTATATTTTGGGTAATGTCAGCCAAAGACAGTGGCTTCTCCCTGCCCAGAACTTTGGGAGATCTAAGAGTTAGATGTTCTGCAAAGTCATTTTTCATTTAGGGAACTCCTTAAAGAGGAATCCAGGTGGCGTTCAGCCCGATAGCCAAATTGTTGACAAAGCACCAGAGTTTCTGATATTTCCTGGACACCAATCCATATTGCTTTAACAGGATTTCATTTCACTGAACTTGATATTCCCTCCAAAACCATTAATCTAGTCTCAGCTACTTCTGTTGGTCAGAATTGACTTGGCAGCTGTACTTAGAGAGGTTCAGAGAAAGGAAAATATTATTCTGTGTTAATTAAACAAATGTTGACCAGGATATAAAGTCCTAGTTAGAGAATTAGGAATTAGGAAATGGGGGTTCTTATGCTCAACTTGCCAATTTCCAACTTTGTGAACTTGGTGTTCCCCATCTATGAAACAGGAAAAATATACTTCCTGGGATTTATAAATATATATTAAATAATATGTATATTATTTAATATAAATATGAATATACATTATACGGGTGCCTAGGTGGTGCAGTTGGTTAAGCATCCAACTCTTGGTTTTAGCTCAGGTCGTTATCTCAGGGTCCTGGGATTGAGCCCCACACTGGGCTCCACACTCAGTGTGGAGTCTGCTTGAGATTCTCTCTCTCACCCTCTCCCTCTGCCCCACCTGCTTGTGCTGTCTCTCTCTCTGTAAAATAAATAAATAAAACCTTCCAAAAAAAAGAATATACATTATAAATATATCACACAGTGAACTTTAGCTGCTATTGTTATTTCTTTGTTTTTGTTGCTGTTACTACAGAGTTGGAAGCAAAGATGGCCAGAGATGCTAGAGAAGGCATGTGGACGGGAAATAAAAAAAAATCTGTGATGGTGAGGAAGAAAGAACACTTTAGAGTCAGAAGGTTTTGCTTCCCACCAGCCATGTGATTGTGGACAACTTATTTTAGCTTTCAGAAACTCCATTTTCTTCCCTACAGCATAGGGATATGATTGTGAGGATTAAATGATATGATGAATGTCAAAGTCCTGAGTACAGTGTCTAGCTCATAGTATAAACTTGATCAATGTTAATTTCCTTCCTTTCTCCCCCTCTTAAAGAATGGGGAAACTTTCTCACTTACAGAGAAGTAAACCAAGGGTCAAGCAAATATAGCTAGCAGGTCAGATGAGCCCACCTTCTGTTTAATTGGAACACAGCCATGCCCATTTGTTTATTATTGTCTATGACTCTTTTAGTTGCTACAGATATCATATGGCCTGTAAAACCTAAAATATTTACTATCTAACCCTTTACAGAAAATGTTTGCTGACTCCTGATCTAAGCTATCCAAGTCCAAACTCCATATTTACAGCTTTGGGTCAGAGTTCTATCGTCATATATGCCCTGGCCATTGTCCATTTGTATATTCAGTCCCTCAGTCCCCCTTTTGATCATTTTCTCACCTACAGGTTGATCAGTTTAAGAGGGATGAGAGATCCAGATCTTCCTAATGTGGAATTGTCTAGCTGTCTCCATAGTCAACTGTATCATAAGATTTTTTTGCCCTTTTTATTGTTGTATCATCATAGCAACCATTTGATGAGAGAGCTGCTGCATGGAAGCATGTAGAAGTCTTCATGGAATGTAATGAACCAGCATTATAACCACTATGACAAAAACAAGAACAATTCATAATCTCTTTTAGATAGTCAAACAATGAATTCCAATTGCCTAATCTAGGCAAAGAGAACAAACGCCATAGGCAATGAGGATCAGAATCAGAAAAATCAAGTCACTTTTTCTTTAAGGTGAAGTACAGTCTGCTCTACCTTGCTGATTTCATTTATCTGAGTAGGCAAGGACTATTAGCAATGACACAAATACCACCATGACTAGCCAACAAAATATCTACAACAATGAGTCTACTACTCATGCCAATAAGTTGCATTCTATCTAGGGCAAGAGTGGTACCATCAATAATTTCTATTTTGTCTTTTGATTGTTAGGTCAGAATTATCTAACTCAATAATAACCTAACAATTGTCATGAAAAGGAATGAAAAGGACAAAAGGACAATTATGGGTGAAAAACAATAAACAACATTTGTTGTGATGAGCATTGGGTATTATATGTAAGTGAAGAATCACTAAATTGTATTACTGAAACTAATATTACAGTACATGTTAACTAACTAGAATTTAAATAAAACTTGAAACAAAACAAAACAAAAAAGACTCTATAGAAAATGGCAAGGCAAGCTATAATAAGCAAGCAGATGAAAAACAAAACAGGGATTATGCAGAGGTATTGGTCTAATATCTTGTGTGGAAGCTGACCATTATCTGAGGTCATCGGATTGTTCTGAAGGTCTTGGGCCAACTGTCTACTTCCATAGGTCAATTGTTTCTAAAGAATCCATGAAAACCATTTTTGAAGTCTCATATTTAAGTGGTCTCCCAAGTGTGTGGAATTCTATGTTGCTTCTTTATTTGTGAAACATAATTCCAAGGATTGACTCAAGTTCACCACTCTATTTGTTGTTAAAGTGTCTTCCAACGAAGCTCAAGTAGTTTTCCTCTATGTCTTTTCCAATAGACAAAATCCCCTGGTTGAAAATCATGAAAAGATTGTTTAGGCAGATATTGTGGGAGGGAAGACTTACACTTTTTGTGAAAGAGCTGGCGATAACGTATGAGTCCCTTGCAATATTTTGTCATGTCTTCATGCAATAGGGCAGGTTCTAGTATTAGAGGTGAAATCCCTTATGCACAGGCCTTCCATATACCAGTTCATACATGGATAACTGATGTGTCACCAAGGGAGTAGACTATATGGACATAAGACCTACAAGAAGTACCTTTGGCCAAGGGTTACTGAAGGTTTTGATAATTATGCTAATTTTAAGAATGCCATATTTCTCTTAATCTTTACAGAAGATTTAGATGGTATGGGCAATGCAGTTTTTGAGTTTTGGGTGACAACTTACAAAGTCTTTTAATAATAGTTCCCATAATGTATGTGTCTCAATCATGTAATATAAAAGTTAGTGTACCCCAGCTTGGAAACAAAAAAATCAAGCAGCTTTTTAGCAACTGTAAGGGCTGTAGGTTTTTGCCAAGGAAATATTTCAACATCAGTACATCCCAAAAATAGACATACAATAACTAAAACATATGTAGACCCATGGAGGGTAGAAGCTGGATAATATTTAGCTCTTTTTTCATGGACCTCAACTTTCATAATAGCTATCTTTCTAAAAAGTAGAAGTAGCATCTAAAAGTTCCTTAACTTGTCCCTTTTGGATGAAGGTTCCAGAGGAAGTGATAAATCCTTTGTTTTCAAAGCATCTCAAAGTTAGGTATTACTCCAAAAGTATACCCGCTCTTTGTGTGTGTGTGTGTGTGTGTGTGTGTGTGTGTGTGTGTGTGTACATACAGACTTTATAAGCTCTAAACAAAGCACTATGTTCTGCTATCCAGGCTGATTTTGCCTCAGGTAGAGGGCTGTATTATAAAGAATAGCTTAAATTAGAGAAAACAAATTTTGCTTGATAACCACCAGTTTCTGTTTTGAGTATGATTCATCAAAAGTAACAGAACAAAGTTCTAAAAGGAAACCTCTTATAAATTTCAGTGAACTAGACATTTCCCTAACTGGGAAGGATGATGAGATCCTTCTTCTGGTTGGAGCAGGAGAGTGGAAAGATTCAAGGTTTTGCAGTGGTGAATGGTAATGTGAGAGGGAGAGAGTGATACATTCTCCTAAAAGGTTATTCTGATCGCTGAAAAGTGTTGAGTGTTCTCAGCCAGTCATAGTGTCTATATTGGATGAAGAACCAAGAGGTCAAGCAGAGAACCTAGAACTAAGTTGTTAGAAGCATGGATGAGTTTCGCCACAGCAGCTCTTGCCCTGAGATAAGGGAGATAAGCCTTCATAACTGGATCAAGAATGAAGCTATAGTAAGCGACAGGTTTTTTATTTATCCTATAAAGTTGAGTTAAAACCCAAGGGTTGTTCACGTATGAACAGACAAAGGTCATTTCATAGTTAGGGATGCCTAAGGAAGGAGGCTATTAAAGAAACATTTTCAAGTTCCAGAAGGCCTGTTCATGTTCGGGCTCCCAGAGAAGGTGGTATCTTACTAAGGGCTTAGTCAATTCATAAACAAATATTGTAATTTTAGAAAAACTTGGTGCCCATTGTCTGCAACATCCAGTTAAACTGAGAAATTCCCTCAGTTGTCATGTTGTGAGGGATGTAGGAAAGTTTGCATATTTTTTAGTCTATTAAGAGATCATATTTTTCTCTCTGTGAATAGGTCTTACCCTAAATAATGGACTATGTTTTAGAAAAACTGTAATTTTATCTTCTGAAATGTGGAGTCTCTTTCTGCTTGGACTAAGAGGAAGTAAATGGAATCTTTTTACAGGCTTACTTGTTCTCTGAACAAAGTAAGAGATCATCTATATATTGTATCAGAACTAAATCATAGGGGAAATTTAGATTTTTTTATTGTTTGAATACAGTTGACACACAATGTAACATTAGTTTCAGATGCACACCACAGTGATTCAACAACTCTATAGGTTATGCTATGCTTAACACAAGGGTAATTACCATCTGTCACCATACCATTGACTATATTCCCTATGCTGTACACCTTTTATTCCCATGACTTATTCATTTCAAAACTGGAAGCCTATCTCTCCCACTGCCCTTCACCCATTTTGCTTATCTCTCCAACCCCTTTCCCTTCTAGCAACCATTACTTTGTTCTCTGTATTTACAGGTCTGAATCTGCTTTTTGTTTTTTTAGTTTAATTATTTGTTTTAAAATTTAGAACATTTAATTCTTTTTTATTTAAATTCAATTAGCCAGCATATAGTACATCATTAGTTTCAGATGTGGATCATTTAATTCTTTATTGGGGACCTGTGGAAAATAGAAGGATGCTTCAGTCAGCCACTGGGGCACTGACTGCCCCAGAATCTTTTTTTGTCATCCCCAGATGAAGGCAAAAAGGTTTTTTATCTGTCCTTTACTAGAGGCAAACCAAAAAAGACAAAACAAAAGTCCACTACAGTGAATCCAATGCTTAAGGATGATATTTGGGTTAGGTATTAGCAAAAAATCAAGGAATTACAACTTTGCTGATGGTCCTGAGATCTTAAAAATCAGTATCTTCATCCATTTGGTTTATTTACTGGAAAGATAGAAGTGTTACAAGACCTAGTTCAGGCTATAAGAAGACATTTGGATAAAAAGCCATAGACTATAGGTTTAAGTCCTTCCTTTCCTCTGGTTTCAAGGGATATTGGGAAAGTTTGGGTAACAGTTTGCTAGGATCTATCTGAACTTCAATAGATTCTGTACCAATTATTTTTCCTATGTCGGTTAAAGTTTTAACTCATCAACTGTCAAGATCTTTATCTGAGATATACATCAATTATAATAGAAAAGGCAAAGGTATATCCAAAGCAGACACAACTTGATTATAAATAGAGGAGACCTCTGGACCTCAAGAAATTGTCCCTCTGATATGCTAATTACAATTCCATTTGCAAAGTAAGTCTCTTCTTATTAAACTATCACAGAGCAGGGTATAGTTAAGGGCTAGGAGATAAGGAATCTGTGAGTTATTTGAAACACCTACCATCTGTATGGTATGTTTACTGCAAGGAAGAGTTTTATCAAAGGTGGCAGAATTTAATGTAGAAAGAATGGCATGCTTATCTACCAGAAATAGTGGAGTTTTGACCATTTTTATTCATAATGAATTTACCTTGCATGTTTAAGACTAGTCTAGGCAGAATATTGGGCACTTTTTCATTCCTTGGAGCAATCTCATTGATCTGAATTGAGAAACTCGATCCCAGGACCCCAGGATCCTGACCTGAGCCGAGGGCAGACATTTAATGACTGAGGCACCCAGGTGCCCAGAAATCCTTATAGCTCTTAATTCAGCTTGGTTCGTGGTTTCAATTCTACTGTAGCCAACATATCTGGTTCCTAAGCAAGATGGATATTTAGAGACAACTGACATTTTCAGGTCTTCAACAGGGTCTTTGGGAAAAGGTAGGGCATCTTGTCAAGGTGTAGAGCTAAGAAGAGTCAACATAGGTACAAAATCAGACAGGTCTGAAGAATAGAGAGAAGGAGAACTGGATGTAGGAAGGCAACTAGAGGAAAAGGAAAGAAATTATTTACTAGAGAAAACAAGTATAGTATACTGTTACTTAAGTTTGTCAAATGACTCATTAGCTTTGGCCAAAACATCCTTTAATAAAACAATTCTTTTAATCAGAATTTTGTTTGTGTACCAATCAAACAAAAAATGCTACTCATTGGGCCTGAGAAATATTAATTCCTTTTATCTTCCAAAGTATCTCTCAAATGAATAATTTTGTTCAAATTCAAACATTCCCCACAGTGGTCAGTGAAAGCCTAAATCATCTTTGGTGAAGTCATGTCATGTAGAGAGATAATTGAAAAAATAGGATTCTAACAAGAGTATATATAAGCCGGAGTTTTTCCCAAGACTTGGAAAGAATTTATACTTAAACAACCCCATGAGAACTGGCAACAGTCAGTTGAAATTGATGCTTGTGCACTTAGTGTCTCAGGGCCCCAATCTGACAGTTGGGAGCCTCCAAATACAGACAGCACAGCCCAGAAGGCAGAGAAAGAGAAAACAGTCTCTCTGGATCAAAGCTAAGCTCTTAGGACAAAATCTTTAGATGGAAGGAGAACCTTACCCATTGGTGACCCATAGCAAAGTTTGTATGGATGCTGGTGGGGTGATAACCTCAAACTCACCAGTCTATGGGGGTGGCGCAAACAACAGGCCTACAAGGCCTATACAGAAGCACAAAACAGAGCAAAGGGATAAAAAGAAATGGCCTGAATCTACCAAGGGTACTGAACAAATGAGAGCTAATAACAAAACCCCACTTACTAAACTGAGAATAGATAGCCAAGAACCTCAACGCAAGAGTATGGAGTTCAGACCCAGTGTTCACTCACCGCATAAGCACTGAGTCTACAAGCTGGGAACAGCAAGGCGCAAGGGGCCTCTGTGGTTGTTGCACCCTGATTGAAGGCTGGCGTCCAGGTGATGGGCAGTGAAGACCATATCTCAGTGGAACCTCCAGAAAAACTGGAAATAAACAAAGACCACCAAAATGAGAACAAGCGGAGGCCATTTATTCAGAGCTTGCTGCAGCAAGAAGTTAGCTGCTGTTACTCACATTTAGTAGAGATTCAAAGGCAGGCAGGGTAGTGAGAAAACCTTTCAGAAGGAAAAATGGGAAGGCTTCAGGTATGCTTCAATTGGAGGTTGTTGGCACGAGGAAGCTGGAGTAAGGCACCTTATGTGATCAGTTCGGGGAGCATATTTGGCTTTCTCTGCTTAGCTCTGAGTTGGAAGTAAGGGCACAGAATAAGGCAGTTGGCAATCACTGACCAAATCCTGGGGAGGTTGCTGCAGAGGTGTAGTTTACCTTCCCAGGTTGCTTGTTGCAGAGGTCGTAGGTCAGAGTTCTATTGTCATATATGGTCTGGCCATTGTCTGTTTATATAATCAGTCTCTTGACCTTTTAAATTTTCTATTTCATTTTCCTTTAATTGTCCCTGCTCTTTGTGTTAATAATTGCAAAAGTTTGGCACAATCTAAATATCTAACACTAGGGGATTATTGGTGGCTATTAAATTTGTACCATTTAATCCCCTAATGTTGGTCATTTAGAATTTCTCGGCAGCAGTTCCAAGTGAACAGGGATAGGAGGATGCAGATTCTGTGGGCTTTTAAATAGGCTGGCTCCAGATTAAGTAAACTCTAGCCCAAGACATACTGGGTCTTCAGCAACACAGGCCAATGGAAAAGCAAGAAAGATAGAAATTTGGGGATAGGGTATAATAAATGATAGCAATAGCTACTATTTTTAAGTCACTGAATCTTCACAACATCTTTAAGGATGCATTTTTATCTCCATTTTACAGATGAGGAAATTGAAACAGAGAGGTTAAGTAATTTACCCTACATGTGCAACTAGTAAGTGGCAAAGCAGTATTCAAGCCCAGGCTAGCCACACTCTTAAGCACTATGTTTTTAGCTAGCTTAACTAGGGAAACTATGCCTGAGGGCAACAAGAGCTGGACTCTGAAGTGGTTAAGACAACTGGATGTGGAGATCTCATCCAGATCTGAGTTCAAATCCCAGCTCTAGCACATACTGGCAGTGTGATGTTTAACATGTTTATTAACTTACCTGAGCTTTGAGTTCCTCATCTGAAAAATGGAGAGAATATAACCAGAGCCAGATGAAATCTATCAAGGCTTCCAAGCAGGTACATGTAATGCATCAAAACATTACTAAAAATGAAATGAAGGAGGAGAAAAGTATTTTCTAGAACTTCTTCCACAAAGAATAGAATATGTAGCTAGGAGGAATATTTTAATCAATTGCTGGGGAAGGGAGAGCAATATGAAGTATAAATAAACAGTTGCTAAACCACCTTCTAAGTATAGGTTTATCTGATTAACAGTAGGACTTTGGCAGAGTACTTTATGAAATCTTGGGCCAGAGTGTAATTCTTCTGTAAAATAGAAGAATGGCTGGCTAGCCAACAGGAACCCCCTTTATCCACTTCTCCCACACTACCCTTAGCCTCTCTAAAAGTGCTAGAAATTTAAAGATGGTCAATTTGAAAGAGCACAAATTATTCAGCTGCTATAATGTCCATGTGCCTTGTCCTGGACCAGCTTAGGCTTAACTCATAGAAATATTGTAAAGATTAAGTGGTATTAGGTACAACCACATGATTGCCAATATTTGACTTGTTTGACCTACAAAAATGGTAATATGGTATGGTTCAACCCAATAAAAGGGTTGAGAATACTTTAACCCAGGACCTGGTCTACGGTGAATCCTTCGTAAATAGTAACTAATCTTATTATCACTTGCCAAGAAGAGGCCAGCTTATTCAGGCATGTTTCTGTCAGGCAGCATTTTAAGTCCAATCTAATAGATGGGGGAATTCCCAAAATATAGCGAATACTGGCATCGTGGTTTAGAACATTAGTTCATTCAAAGCAGAATGTCTGCCCATCAGGTGTCTGGCACTAGATACAACTCCCAGAGGGGAGTCCTAGCAAGAGTGAGGCTAGACTGTTGGAGTTTCCCAACCAGCAGACTGTGGGGGATGTGTCTACATTTCATCAGAGCATTAGGAATGCACACAGGGACACTGAGGCAGAAGCCCAGGCCTTACACAAAGCCAACTTGAAAGACTAAGAGAGGAATGGAAAAGGAATTGTTTCATTTCTCTTCCTGCTGTCAATCCCAAAATATTTTTCACAGTAAAAGAGTTTGCGTGTAAGTTTCAAGGAAAGGGGCTATGAGGTCAGAGAACTTCACCCCTACCTTGGAGATGTATGATGCACTTTCATCCAATAATCTTCATTTGACAAACATTTGTTCAATGCTAACAGATGCACATTAGAGGCCTTAAAAAATATCTTATCATGCAGAGCATGTTTAGTTTTGTTAAACTCTGTGTTTCTCAAATATTTAACATAACTTTTATTCTTCATAAAATGCTAACATTCAGTGGAAACTAACTTTTTAGAAGATGCTTTAGGAAATGCCTCCCTGGGTTATAAACTTCTTATATGGATATTCTGTGCACTTAGTTCAACTTCTTATCTTCTGTACTAAGCACAATAGCTGGCATAGAGTTGAATTTAATAAAGGTATTTTGGGGATGCCTGGGTGGCTCAGTTGGTTAACCGTCTGCCTTCAGCTCAGGTCATGTTCCCAGGTCCTGGGATAGAGTCCTGCATTGGGCTCCTTGCTCAGTGAAGAGCCTGCTTCTCCCTCTGCCTGCCCCTCCCCCTGCTTGTACTCTCTCCCTCTCTCTGACAAGTAAATAAATAAAATCTTTAAAAATATTTTAAAATAAAGGTCTTTTGAACTTAATATGCATAAGTAAAAGTGTCAACTAGATTATTTCTCACATCCGTTTCAGCTTTCAACATCTATGGCTCTGTGATGCATAGATGTACTTAAGAATATACTAGAAATGACCCTCAAGGAAACAACGATTAATAAGGATACTGTGGTCTTTCTTTAGTTCAAATAAATGTTTTGCCTTTTACCAAAGAATTAAAAGGCAGTTCTGAGTAAAATAAGGAAGGTCAAGGAGAACTTCCTGGAGGAGGTAAGCTTTAAGACATCAGTCTAAGGGTTGACAGAGATGAGGGGCTAGAACGATGAGGCTAGATACAAAAAAGGGAAGGCAGGTTTATCAAGATTGTTATGCTTGTTTGTATTTTTTAAATGGCCTTAGATTCTTTGAGATTCCTTCTGTCAAGTAGTTGGGTCCATGTCCCCTTTCCTTGATTGCTTCTACCAAGAGAGTATGTCAGAAATGATACTATGTGACCTCAGAGTCTAGATCATAAATGGTCATGCAGCTTCTCCCATTGTCTTTGAACACTTGCTCTCCCAATGCTTCTCCTTGAGACACTCTTTCTTAAAACCCAGCCACCATGCTGTGAGGAGACTCAGCTACCTGAAGAGGCCACACACTGCTGCTCCAAGTGACAGTTTCAGGTAAGCCCAGCCTTGAGGTCAGCCTAGCCCAGGTGCCAGTGATGTGTGTGAAGGAGCCATCTTAGTGGTAGGACCTTCAGCTCCATTGGTAGTCCCAGCTTTTGAACTATTTGAGTCACCCCATCTATTCAAGACTTATCAGCTGAGGCTTCAGACATTATGGAACAGAGACACACCATTCCCCTGGTACCTTGTCTGAATTCCTGACCCACAGAATCCAGGACACAATCTGCAGTGTTTCTTTTATATCACTAAATGTGGAGGTAGTCTGTCATGCAATAATAAACAACTGGAACAATTATGATAGCTACAACTGCAAAACTCCCACCAAATTAGTGCAAGCAAAAAGGAGAATCTATTGGCTCATGCATCTGGAAAGAGCAGGGGCTGAAGTTGGCCTCATGGACAATAGTCCAGGAACTGATTTTGTTATCAGAACTCTCTCTCCACTTGTTGCCTCTAATTCTCTTCCTATATTAACAAGAAATAAAATTTGTCCTTTCTAGGGTGAATTTTTGCTTAAACTTCAAGAGAAAGATATTGGCCCAGTTGAACACTGTGCACATTCCTACATTAATAATTATGGTTCAAGGACTGGAGGCCTAGGAATGGCCTAATTCAGGAGCCAATTTCTCTCGCCAAGGGCAGGATCTATGTGTGATAAGCAGCCTCCACCAGAACACATCATTAGAGCAAGAGAAATTTACCCCAAGAGAAGGGGCTATTCTAGAGAGACAAAGCAATTCGCATCTATTACAGTGGCTTAAAATATTATCTCAGGGGTGCTTTCTGAAGCAGAGTAGCTCTATTTATCCACAGAAGGGGTGAAGTATGGGATGAGAGGGTCTCTCCAACTGAAGATGTTCCAGAAGTCTTAAGATCCCAAAAGACTTGGAGAAATATGCATTGCTAACAGCCACCAGGTATTTTTTGATGAACATGTGGTACATAATTTCACACTGGCCATTTCACTGAACCCTTGCAACCACCCCAGGAGGCACGTAATGTTAATCCCCTGTTATGAGTAAAGAAAACAGAACTCAGACAATTAGAATTACTTGCCCAAGGTCATATGCTTCTAGGGGTCAGAAGTAACATACAGAGCCCAGACTTCAGTCTCCAAATCTAGAACCCCATATGCAATTCACATGAAGAGCACTGAAAACCCTGGACAGGATGTTATTCACCCAAACTGAGAAAAGAGCCTTATATTTATACACATAAAAGCCAAACACAAATATCCTGAAGTCCTTGTTGTTTGGACATAAATAAGGTATCAGGGAGTCAGGTCTTGAGACAGGCAGAGACATTAACCACAACCTAAGGGACTTGTTTTCTCCATTGTCTAAGTGCCGTTGGACCTCAGACAAACCCCATATTTCTTGGAAACATGTATTCCTCTGAGAGCCAGGGAAGGCGTGTGGTCCAGTAAATGCAATTAGCAGTCTCACCGCGCGTTTCCTCGCCTGTTGTCTCCCAGAGTGCAGTCATCAGAGAGCTCACAGTTTCAAAGCACACTCTTCCAAATGACAAGAGTCGCCAGCAGATTTTAAGTGGATTTGAGATGTCTATCGAGGGAATTTTGAGGCTATATGAAAATATTTACTGAGCATCTCCTCTGAACAAGACTCGACTCTAGGCACAGAGGACCATATAAGATAGAGACAAGACTCTGGCAAGTTTTTAACCTCATTTACAATGTAGGATTAATAATAATAATATGACTATACACAAATTTATATCTCTGGCCTGGCCACCCTTGTAGCTCCAGCCGTTTACATCCAAATGCCTACTTGAAATTTGCTCTCAGATGTTTCACAGGGGCCCCAGAATCTACATGACCAGAGCTGAACTAATGACTGCCTCCCTCAGTTCTGCACCTTCTCTGGTTGTTTCTAGTTTTGTAAAATAAAATAAAACTCCCAGCAATTCCAACCCAACATTCCTATAAAATTGAGAATCTCAAACATTAATTTGGAAGACATGTCAAGCACACCACCTTCTCATGTCTGAACTCCAAACCAAAGACAGTTTTATGCCCTTTTAGCCACTACTGGCAGGGGTGTGGGGGCAAGCCTGTATTTTTAGGAGTTTTTAGTTGAGAAGAGAGTCCTTATTGAAGTCAATGGAATTGAGATTTGGAAATGTTTAATTTGTACCTCCAAAAGGGATAGAATTAATCATATTGTATCAACAGATTGTACCCTAGAATCTCTCTCTCTCTAGACCGTGAGCTTCTTTTTTTTTTTTTTTTAAGATTTTATTTATTTATTTGACAGAGAGGGACATAGCGAGAGCAGGAACACAAGCAGGGGGAGTGGGAGAGGGAGAAGCAGACTTCCCGCTGAGCAGGGAGCCCGATGTGGGACTCGATCCCAGGACCCTGGGATCATGACCTGAGCCAAAGGCAGACGCTTAATGACTGAGCCACCCAGGCGCCCAACCGTGAGCTTCTTAAGACCAGGAACAATGCCTAAACCATATCTCTTGTCCTCATGGAACCAAACACTGTCAATTTCAGAAGATGTGGACTGAATCACTTTAGACACTAAGCTTCCTGCAGACAGACATGAATTTTCCATCTCTTTCAATTCCATTTTAAAACCAAGAGATACTCATTGAATTGAGTGTCTTGGGTTTCAGTCCATGGTTTTCAGTAATTAGACTTCAATTTCTACCTTTAATTAAATGGTTAGTTGGAGTTAATTTCAGTGGATAGTCCACCAAGGTTGTAGTGAATGAGTGTAAGGGTTGCTTGCATTTTGGCAACCCTTTTGTGAGTAAGGAATTTAAGTCTTAAAAAGTAATATGGCATTGTGGTCTATCTTGGTTGACAGAGTGCACTTATTCTTCAGGTGGATATGTCAGCTTTAGGGTAAGAGCAAAAAGGGGGGCTGTGAGCTGAACGGCGTGGAAACCATTCCTTTCCTGTTGGAGCTGCCACTCTATAATATATGGCATATGCATGGGAGAGTCGAAGGCACAACAAGAGGGATGGTGGCTGCAGAGGCAGCATTTAGGGTTGAATTGAGATGGGGGAGTCTCTTGCATGGCACTGGAATCAATTTGGTGTTGCTCTCTCTTGTTTCCAGTGCTTGGACACCTGTTTTATATTTTGACTTTTCATAGCTACCCCACAAGTTCACATACCACACAGCAGAAGTACAGGCATGGTAGGTCTGTGGAATGACTTTTTTTTTTTTTAAGTAAAATCCAAATGAATGGGAAATAGATGCAGGAGGAACATCATAAAAGGCATGACTGCCTAAGATATTTACTCTCTCCACAGATAGTACAGTTCTACTCCAGAAGTTTCCAGGGACTGGAAAGTGTTATAGGTGAAGGCAAAACCCTATTAACAGGGACCTTTTGTCTGTATTTTCTGTCCAGACAACTGAAATCTCTTTAAGGTGCTACACCTGTCCCTACATTATACATGAGGCTTCCTCTACTGACAACTGCATTCCTTAACAATTTTCTATTTTCTGTAGCTCACATCTCACACTCTTCTGATCTAGAGTGTTCTAGTCAGTGGCCTACCTTTTTACATTTACATCCTGTCTCCCCTCCCAATTCCACTTACAGTGTTTTTATAGCATAGAGCCCAGGCTTCTCTGGACACAGATTGCTCTGCCTCCCCCGCCCCACCCCACCCTTGGCTACCTTGCTTTTGGTTGTTCTGGATAACTGATCCCTGCTTCTCCACCCTAGGCCTTTTTGCCTCCCCGTGGAAAGGACCCCTATCAATCTCATCCTTTGGTATAGGCAGGGCCTGGACATACCCTTGAACTCCTGAAGCTACATTCTGATAATACAGCACTAAAATGCTTGGGGGCAGGAAAAATCCATGAAAAGTAAATTAAAATCAAAGGAAATATCTGGGGAAAAAAAGGCCATAAAAATGATCAGACACATCATGTTATATGCTACTGATGAATCGTTGAACATTACATCAAAAACTAACAATGTACTATGTGTTGGCTAATTGAATTTAAGTTAAAAAAAATTTTTTAAAGGAGTTTAAAACCTACCCAATGGTTTTCTACAATTACTAATACTTTACAGAAAATGGCATGTTCCTGCCCACTATATTCAGCAAATTTTTATGTTGACTAACTTAAATAACTTGAAACCTCTCTCACCATCCAGAAAGCATAAAGCACCACCTTTTCTGAACAAAGGAATGAAAAGGTGAAGTAAGAGCCAGAGTGAACAATTATCTCCAGAAGTTCAGTAAGCACAGCAAGCCCCAGAAGTGCTGTGAAAAAATTTTAGCTTCATTAGAGTTGTATGTAACCTATTCTATAAATCATTCAAGGAAGGTAATGAAAGACTGAATATATGAGGGGAAAAAGAGGATGTTGGAGAAAAGCTTGCTGGGAAAATCACCCACCTCTGGAATTACCATGGATTCTCCTTCCAAAATAAAAACATATGTACATGTGAGTTCTATTCCATTTACAAATAGTGATTGAGACCTTCTTTATATCAGACACTCCATTCAAGAAGGAGCCAAACAAAGTACATCCCCTGACCTCTATAAGCTGACAGTCCATTAGGTGGAAACACAGCTAATAATATTTATATGACAAGCACCAGATGCTAGAGGACCACTGCATGGGCACCTAACCCAATTTGAACACTCAAAGGTTTCCTGAAGGACACATCTGAACTGATCCTTGGAGGCGGGGAAAGAATTATCGAGATGGGCCTGAAACTACCCAAAAAATCTTCACTAGCATATCATTATTTTTATAATAACCCAATCCCACACACGTGTTCTGGGGCAGGGAAACTTGGACACTTTTGCAATGACTTTACAATCCAGTCATAGAGAGTAGAGAGGAGTTCTGCATGCATACAGAACAGATGGGCATTGCTCCAAGTTTGTAAATACAGGCTAGACATTGTGGTTCCAACTATATTAGTCCTAATTTAGTGTTGATACAGGAGAAGCAGCAGGATCTGAAAGGGTCAAAAAAAATTATCTTTATCATTAGCATCCAAAATGTCTCAGCATCACAGAATTAGAAGTAGCCTCCTCTAAAGATAATGAATCTAATCCTCTCAGAGAAAACTGAGGCAGCTGATGACAAATTTCCTTGTCCAAGTGCACATGACCAGGAAGTGGTGAAGCAAGACTAAGAGCTCCTTGAAAGTATATCTAGGTGAGTATTTCCAGTACTTAAAATATAATTAATGCTCAGTAAATATTTGTTGTGTTAATTAATATCCTTCTCTATAAGACAATTTTTTAAAGATTTTATTTATTTGAGATAGAGAGTAAGAGAGAAAGCATGAGGGCTGAGGGAGAGGGAGAAGCAGGTTCCCCACTGAGCAAGGAGCCTGATGTGGGGCTCGATCCCAGGACCCCGGGATCATGATCTGAGCCTGAGACAGATGCTTAACCAACTGAGCCACCTAGGCGCCCCTCTATAGGATAATTTTAGGGCAATCCTAAAGCACTGATTTCCAGAAAGGCAACTGAGATGAGGATATCACAACAGACTGATGCAAGAAAAAAAGACTATCCCTCAAATAAACCACTACAGAGTTAGACTTTAGAGACCAAAGAAAATAGTCCATGTGCAATGGCATGATATAGTCAAGAACTGTATTCTTAGATGCTGTGAACTTCATCTCAGCAAATCTTTTTCAAATACCTACTAAGTGCTAAGTATTTGATTCATGCCCAAGATGCAAAGATTAATAAACCAATACCTGACCTCCAACTCTACTTCTTAGGAAAGGAAACAGTACATCCACCCATAATGTTTGGCCAATTGCATAGAAGCAAACATGAAATATTAAGGGACCAAGTGAAAGGGGGTGTTTGATTCTAATTTAGGTGGACCTGTAAAAATGAGAACATTTTATCTCAGCCTTGAATTACGATTACGTCTTCAGCACAAGACAGGGACATCATAGGCAAAAGGAACAAAATGAGAAATCAGACAGAAGCAAGACAACAGTGTTTACACCTGGGAATTCCAGAGGTCTGATGTAGCAAACACAAAAGAAATGCCTCCTGTTAGGACAGGTGGCCCAAAGACTGGGCTAGACTGAGAGCTACAAAAAGCCAGAGCTACAAAAAGCCTAGGTAGTCAGAAGAAGCAGGTAAATTAAGTAGAGCTGAGGTCATGTAGCAGACACTGTTGGGGCCCCATCTGTATCCCCTCATCATGCACCATTTCTGTACAAGCCAGCCCAAGTTCCACTGCTGCTACCTCTGCGGGCAGACCAGAGTGCTAGAGAATTTATGTCTGCTCCCCCACTTCCCCAAGCAAGGATTAATGGTGACTAAATGCCTCTCTTCACTTAACTCAGGTAGGAAAACCCTGAAACATGTGTTGCCCTGCAGAATTAGGCTCCAGCTGCCCACGTTTTTAACTTCTTTGATAATAATTCTCTACCAGCCTCCTTCTCTACCCTGTCTTACTTTTTCACTGAGGTTTCCTAGGATCCTATTAATGTATACCATTTACATCTGACTTAGGGTCTGCTTCTGAGGGGAAGCCAAACTAAGACATTATTAGAAAAATGATCACAAAAGACAAACCAAGTCATCATCAGGAAAATAAAACCAATGGTCAGCTTTGAAGATCAGGACAATGCTACAAAGAGAGACCAGGGGAGAGAAGCCAGTAAGCAGGAAAGTGAGAGAAGATGTAAGATGTGGGCTAGGAAGGCAGTAGGTAGGGGCACAGAAGGGCAAGAAGGTCAGAACTAAGGCTATGAAAATGATAGTTTGATGTGCCAGTTACTTGATTCAAGGGCAAGCCTCATGGATTGGTGGGTACTTAATCATTTTGATCTTGGGAACTCTGTGAGAAACTGATGAAAGCTTTGAACTTTCTATCCAGAAGGGGAGAAAAAAAGTACATACAAACAATTCTGCTTGGAACTTCAAGGGATTCCCAAACCCCAGATTAAGAACCCCTGATTAAAGGCTGTATGTGAGGCTGGACTTTGAGGGCCTTGATTGCCTGCAGAGTGCTTTAGCATTCATTCCATAGGCAATGGGGAGCCAGCAAAGGTTTTTACTATCAGAGTTCCCAAGTGGTTATAGTTTTCCATTCTAAATGGAACCCAAGAAATCTGGATGTTTTTAACAGATTGAAAGAGAGATTGGGGGGAAAGCGCATAGATAATTGAGCTCCTTGTTGGCCAAAAACATTTTCTACCAGATGCACTATAGGGCTTCAAAGGCTGCTGGCTGCAGAATCCAGATGCACCTCAATGGATGCCATAGGGAGTCACTTCCACAGCCAAATGTTTTGGCCTCAAAAATTCCTGGAGCAAGACAGATACTAAATGGAGCTGGAAACAAACTCAGGGCAAACACAGCCTTCTATATTACTACATACAGCAGGTCTGGTATGCAAAGTGGACAGAAGGAGGGGGAAAGGAAGAGAGAAGAAGAGAGGCAGAGAACAAAAGAATCCATTTGGAGAGATAAACAGAGCTGGGAGGGCAAACCAGAAAAAATATAGAGTAGGACCTATCAGAAATATAATTGTAGGAAACAAAGGCTAATTTGAGAACAAATGAGAAAGGTATAGAGAAAGAAAAAAGACAGTAACTGCACTTGAAGGGTCTGGAATACTAATAGGGAGAAAGAAAAGTTAATTTTTCTCTTCTATAAATGAATTTAAGGAATGGATATCATATTTTGAGGATCTACTGCATAGAAAAACTACATTCAACATCACTATATACAATAATCATACAAGTAAGGTGTTATCCCCGTGTCACAGGTAAATAAACTGAGACCTAGAAAAAACTTGCACAAGGCCAACAGGTAAGCAGTGGTGTAACTGGGCTTTGAACCCAGGCCTGACTGGGAGTCACACACATTACTAGTTCTTGTTGCCTTCATCCCAGAGCTCAGATTTGTAGACCAAACACAACTGAAGCAAACACAAATTGAAATGAAGAAGTGTCCATGTTATTTCCTGTCTTTTGTGGACTAAGGTGATGGAGCAGGAGGAGGTTTCTGTGGCTGATCACCATGATCATCTGCACAATGACCTCTGAACCTTCACTATCAAAGCCACCTTACTGGCATAGTTCCACTACTCAGTCAGGGCAGGACCTATGGGAAAATGGGAGTATTGGCATGCTAGAGGCAGAAGGACCTCAAAGTGGGTCATCCAGACAGATACCTTCAAGTTTTTGGAGTGGCCCATGGTGCAGCAGAGAGCGTGGATGCTGAGTCAGGTGATTTAGATACAAATTTTGCTTGGCCGCCCATTACCCCAACAACCCGGTGAAATTCTCACAGCCTCACCTTTTCAGGGTTAATGTGATGACCATACAAAATAATGGATGCATGTGTCTATACAGTGCCTGGCACAAACCAGTTCTCGAAAACTAGCAATTTTGCATTCTAACATCTTTTCATTCCCCTCCTTTTCTATTTGAACCCTTTTGTGTATGTGTTCCCTATGAACCCACCACCAAGGCCTGTTAGCACCCTAGTTATAACTCTTTCTGTCACTTCATTTCCATATACCTATATTTGATATCTAGTATAAGAGCAAAATAAATTTGCTTTGAATTGTACAATTTGCAAAAGTTGTCCAGTTCTATCATAGCACCTATCTTTACCCTGAACCTAGGAAGTGAGCAAACAGGAATCATTACTCCTTTGTTACTATGCTAGAAAGAGGCTCAGAGAGTAGGTGTTAGGTTCCCCAGTCATAAAGCAAGGAGTCCAGCAAGTAAGGGTCTGGTTGGCATAAAGGAACAGAGCCAAGAAATATACATGTGCTACTATAACAAAATAACCACAGACTGGCTGACTTCAACAACAGGAATTTATTTTGCACAGATCTGGAGACTGGGAAGTCCAAGATCACAGGCTGGCCAATTAGATTTTTAGATTTTTTTTGGCTCTTTTTCTGGCTTATAGACAGCCATTTTCCCACTGTGTCTTCACACTGGGGATAGTGGGTCGGGTTGTCTCTGAACTCTCTTCTTGACACTAATCCTACTGGACTGTCCACCCCCTTATGACCTCATTTAACCTTACCCTATCTCCAAATATAGTCACACTGGGGACTGGAGTTCAACTTCTGAATTTTGGGGGAACACGAGCATTTGGTCCATAACAGTGCCTTGGATAAGTTGCTTGCCTTCTTTGGGCTTCTTTTCTTCATCTTTAAAAAAAAAAGTTTGGGAGAGCTGCGTCCAACACCCCTTTCTGCTCTGATATTCAAGGATTCTATCTAACTCTGAATGTGCATTATCCAGCAAAAATTTTTCCTGGTCCATATACAGTGCCACCTCAAGTTTTGATTTCAAGCTGCCTCCTAGGCAAGAATATTGCATTCCTGCTTTCAGTGAGTTTCCCTGGCAAAGCTCTTATTCATTCAGCCAATAAGCATTTGATGAGCACCTGTCGTGTGTCAGTTAGAGGCTAGATGCTAAGGATATAACTTTAAACAGGAAAAATAAAATCTCCACCTTCCAGTGTAGAGACAGAAGCAAATAGTTTCAAGGTCAGTTACAGTGTCAGTTACAGTGCTGTCAGCTACAAATAATGGACATATAAACCCCAATTTAAAACATGAAGTTACATCGATGGAGGTTTTATTATCTCACACAATAAGAAGCTCAAGGTAGGTGCTATGTTCTGAATGTTTGTGTCCCCCCAAAATTCATATGTTGAAATCCTAACCCCCATTGGTGATGGTACTGGGAAGGGGGGCTTTTGGAAATCGCTTAAGTCATGAAGATGGAGCACTCATGAATGGGATTAGTGCCTTATAAAAGAGGCTCCAGAAAGAACAGAGCTCCTCCCACCTTGGGAGGACAGAGCAAGAAGGCACTGACTATGAACCAGGAAAGAAGCCCTCATCAAACACAACTATGCTTGGACTTCTTAGTCTCCAGAACTGTGAGCAATGAATTTCTGTTGTTTACAAGCTTGCCCAGTCCATGGCATTTTGTTATAACAGCCCAAACAGACAGTAGAATTCCTTTAAGAATGTTTTATACACTGTCTCAATGTTGTTGCAAAAACTAAACTCCTTTCCATTCCTAGCATATTGGCATTGCCACATTCTAGCTGTTTTTCTAGATACAACATGGCTGCCATAGTTTTAAAAACCCACATGTACAGCTACATCATGCAGCAGAGGAAGCAGGGGCATGGCTTCTTATATATCTCTTTGTCAGTAAAGAACCTTTTCCAAGAGCCCTTAGGAGACTTCTCCTCTCAGCCATTGGCCATTACTGTGTAATATGCCCATCCCTAAACCAATGACTGAAAAGAGGAATCAAGCTGCCATGAATAGACAATCACGACCTACTCCTAGAATAAGGAGCGGTGGATGGGCTGCTTCTCCTGAGTCACATGGAAAAGTAGGCAGCTGAGCAAATCAAAGTATTGCAACAAGAAGGAGAGTGGCTGTTGGGTGAATAATACACCAGCACCTATAGCACACAATTCACCACTTTAAAGAATGTAAGACAAGTAAGCCTGAGATACTAAGGGAGCAGATAGGACAGGCTCCTAAGGCAACCTGCATAAGTGTGTGTGTTGAAAATAGAAAGCCACAGTATTTAAAAGTCAGACTTTTCAGATGTTTGAGGCAGAACCAGAAATGCAACTGCTTTTGGGTGAAGCGGTGATATTTACAGACTCTTGTGTGCCTCTGGCATCAGCTGACTCCAGTGGCATATCGCTAGCCCCTTGCAGTGGTGTCTAAACCAGGGCTCAGAGCCAGGGGAGATAAGCTACCTTACGGGAGGTTGGGACCCAAAAGGAACAAACAAAGGTCAATTCTAATGACAAAACCAGAATGAGGATTTAATGTGCTGGGATTCAAGAAGTGTGGGTGATGGGGCGCCTGGGTGGCTCAGTTGGTTAAGCGACTGCCTTAGGCTCAGGTCATGATCCTGGAGTCCCGGGATCGAGTCCCGCATCGGGCTCCCTGCTCGGCGGGGAGTCTGCCTCTCCCTCTGACCCTCCCCCTTCTCATGTGCTCTCTCTCTCTCTCAAATAAATAAATAAAATCTTTAAAAAAAAAAAAAAGAAGTGTGGGTGATGGACATTGGGAAGGGTATGTGCTATGGTGAGCACAGTGAATTGTGTAAGACTGATGAATCACAGACCTGTACCCTTGAAATAAATAATACATTGTATGTTAATAAAAATAAATAAATAAATATCTTAAAAATTAAAAAATAAATAAACTACTATATGTTGGCTAATTGAATGTAAATAAAAAAATTTTTTAAATAAATAAATTAATTTTTTAAAAAGGTGTGGATTTTGTAATCAGACAGGCTTGAGTTAAATCCAAGCTCTGCTACTTATTAGGAAAATTATGTAAACTCTTTGGATCTCAGTTTCCTGATCTGTAAAATAAGAATAACTATTTGGCCTATAAGGATTAGAAATAAAGTGTGTGAAACAGGAACAAAGTGCCTGGCATACAGCAGGACTCTATAAACAGCAGCAGGTGGGTTGCCTAGAAGAATATGCAAGTGCGAATGGATTAGATATGAACAAGACGATCGGAATGAACAAACCCTGTGAAACAGATTCAAACAGAGCTCAAAATTTAAAATTAAATACTATTTTCATAGTGCTATACAATCAGCAAAACCCCTTTTTCACCTGTCATCCCATTGGCTCTCTACAATCAATACATCATTACAGATCAAAAAATTGTCCATTTCACAGATCAAAAAATTGAGATTCAGTGAAGCTTAGGCTATGACCTGGTTTGTTTATCTCTGATTCCACGAGAGAAGAAACTAAATAGGAATTCATTTTCTCAGGGAACTCAGGCTTCTAGAGAGATTTGTCTGCAGCTTAAAAAGTCAGAAACAGTGGGACTCTGAGAGTAACCCATTACTAAGTCACAAGCTCTATCTTCTTAAAGGTCTCCTGTGGAGAGCAGGGTTTCTTAAGCTTTGTCAGGCATCAGAATCTCCTAGAGGGCTTGTTCAACCACAAATTGCTGGCTGGACCCCCCAGAGTATTCAATTCAGTATGTTTGGGGTGGGGCCCAGTAATTTGCATTCCTAACATGTTTCCAGAAGATGCTAATGCTTCAGAACCACACCTTGAGAAGATGGGCTCAGAGAATGAGCCCCAGAATTTAGGTCAGGGCTTCCAATGGTAAATGTGCAAGAATCATCTAAGTAGCCTGTTGAAAATGCAGTTCCCGCCTCCTCCCAGAATGCAGGTTCAGATGCATAGAGGTGACTCTGATGTAGGAGGTGCACCCTGCTTTACTAGAGAAAAACCAGTTGGTCGATTCTATCAAGATCTTCTTGACAGTCACCCCTAATTATCCATATTTATTTACGTATAGATTATTTACTTTTACTACTGTACTAATAATACCTTATTTTATCTATTTGAAAATCACAATTTTTTAATTTCATAAACATATACATAAATGTTCAATTTTTTCTGCACCCCAATGGGTTGCACCCTTACTTTAGGGAGCGTTGAACTCACCAAGTGATGCTCAAGGGGTGTTCCATGAACTGGCTGCATCAACATCACCTGGGATCCCGTTAGAGGTACAAGTTCAGGGCACCAGCCCACACCTACTGAATCAGAATCGCTGGGGCTGGGGTAATCGGTGTTTTAACAAGCTCCCCATGTCATTCTGTGGATCATCAACTTTGAGAACCACTGCTAACTAAATACACATATGCAGCATCTTGAACGTTAAGATGCTGGGATTCCCCACTAGAACTAACTTTTTTAATAATTTTGAGCCAATGATGATTGTATTTTTATTCACATATCTACTATTATTATGATGCTGTTTTCTTGCATGACATTGTCAAAGAAAATTATTGATTTCTATGAAATTCAAGAAAACCTACCTGGTCAGGGAAACAACAATCCCAGACTGCCCAAGGCCAAAGGTATTCCCAAGATATAGGACTTTCTGTACTTAAACCAAGAAAGTCCTTGGGAAAATCAAGACAAGTCGGTTACCTCTCCCGGACTCTGTTAACCTTAAAAATAAAACTGCCAGTTATTTTACCAGCAAAAGATGGGCTTATTTGGGAATAACAGTGAATTGCAATTCAAGAGAAGCAAGATATGGCAAAACCATAGGCAAGTCTGCCAACACCATAGAGAAATGCTCTTTCATGGAAGAAAACAGGAAGTTGGGAGGAGCTGTTATAAACAAAAAGTCCATTGGATTAAACTGAGAGCTGGAAGTATAGTGGTTTTTCATTGGCTGAGTGGTGACCGTCTGTCATTGGTTAGGCTGTTCCCAGACTATGAGGAAAGCCTTTCTTCCTCCTGCTGGGGTAGTAAAGTAGTGTCCACATGCAAAGTTCCTCTCTTCCCATGTGTCTGCAATTGCCTATAAGTGGTAGGACCGAGAACTCCCCCTGCCAAACCTCCCATCTCCATCCTAGCACAGCTTCCCTTCATTAATTTTCACAACTCCATCATGACAGTGTTTGATATCTTTAAGAAATCAACTCCTTTTCTGTTCTCCTACCAACTACACAGCTTCTGCACAGGGTGAGTGTGGGCAGGGCAAAAGAGCCTTAGACTCGAAGACCTAGCTCTGGCTGTCATTTAATAGCAATGTGACATGTGGCAAGCCATCTAATCTGTGAACCTCTCTTCATCATCTGCAAAATGGGGACCAAAAACCACTGCCTCCCACACCTCACAGGTAATTGTCAAGGTGAAGAAAGTTGGTGTTATTAAGGTGCTTTATGCATTACAAAGTAGTCTATGAACATAACGGGCAGCCATTTGACATCACTGGAAGAGCGGAGGCTTTCCGGCAGACAGATCCTAGTTTCAACCCCAGCACCACATTGGGCACATTATTTTATCTCTCTGAGATGATTTCCATCTGTAAAATGGGAATTCAAATTACCTTTCTCATAAAATATTGAGAAGATTAAAAGAGAAGGTGGTCACTAAGCGCCTGGCATATTTGAAGCTCCAAAGTATTAGTTCCCTTCCCCATGATTATAAGACATTCAAAGACTTAATGATAGATTTTTGTAGTTAATGCAATGAATAGCATCATTATGCTTGCTTCCTGAAGTGAAAAGCCACAATAACACTCCTTCCTGCTCCCAGGGCCCCTTTGATGTGGCAGGGGGTGGGAAAGGATGTTACTTCCACTTGGTATAACCAAGCCAGCAAAGGTTGTCCCGTTCTTATCCACAGAGGAGTGGAGAGAGCTACTGGCTTGGAGAGGACAGGGGCTGAAATTCACAGTGACTTTTGCATCTCGAATGCTAAATTTGTAACTTCTACACCTGTTTAGTCATTTCTTCAGTAAATCATGCCTGATGTGAATAGATTTTTTTAATTAATCTAAAAAAATTGCAAACTAAAAAACAAAAAACAAAAAATGTACAAGCCTGGCCTGTCCTTGTGGGAGGAAAAAAAAATGCCTATAGTTGCATGTCTCTTTTCATGCAGAAATTTAGTAACATTTCATTTCTAAAGGATTTCATCCATTCACCAAGCATTTACTGAGCCAGACATCCAGTGTTTTGAGCATCTACTTTGTGCCAGGCTTGGCACATAATAGATATGAACAGTTTTTGCTTGGCAAGGAGCTCCCAGATACAAATAAACACTGAGTTAGAACCCACAGTGAAAAAAAGTATTAATAAAGGTAATTCTGAGGGATGGTGATGGAGAAAAGAAGGCTTAGAAACCCCACCTGGGCAATACTAGAATTGGCCCATGCTCTGTACATTTGGATTGATGGAAATTATAGCGTAGTATCCATCGTCTTTGCCTTGGCACGCGCCCTCTTCCAGGGAGCCTGGGAGTAAATTTTAGCCAGTGGGATATGAGTGTAAGTATAATGTCCAGGCTCTGCCTTTAAAGAAAAGGCACGTTCACCCCTTTCCCCACCCCTCTTCCTTCTGGATGGAATCCAAGCATGGTGGTAAGCAATCTTGGACCATGTGTTTGACAGCATCATCTAAGAATGTCACAGCAACCAGAAAGAAGAGGCCTGGGCCCTTCCTTCATGGATTCATAAAGCAGAGCCACCCTAGGAACAGCACATTTATATGACAGAATTACATGTGTCTGTCTCACATATGCCTCTATTATCTTGGGTCTCCATTACATGCAGCCATATCTATATCCTTTTACACCTACCTATAGGGCAAGTGATTTGTCTGGATGAATCTGTATATTTCAATTGACAAATACGTCAAACAGAAGACATCTACAAACACGAGCTGTCATGGAATGATGAATTATAATCAGAATTATAATAATGAGCACTTCTGTGAGTCATCCAGTGGTTTGCATGTTACTCAGAGGACACAGAAGCCTGAAATCTACAAAGTCTCAATCTAGGGAGGCCAGTGTTGGATTCTTCCTGGATCCTACCCTCTACTATTCTTTTCTCCTCCCAGCATGAGCTGCTTGAGTCCAAACCCAAGGGCTATCTGAGGTAAAGAGTTTGAGTAGCCCCAGAGCCACCTCCAAGGAGTCAGCTTCAATACCCTCTTGCCCATAGTTTGACTAGGATGTTTTCTTCCAGTTCTATGGCCGGTTATATGTCTCAGATAGAGTTCCTGATTCCCTATTTCATGTTTACAGTCTAGACCATGAACACTCAGGGGTGAGGACTCTGATAATTCAGATTTTCATTCTCAGCTAGCTCAGGACCTGGCATAGCACAAATACTTGTTGAATTTTAAAAGTAAAAAAAGTAAATGAATGATATAATATATTCTACCATTGCCCTTTTAGGAGCCTTTCCTATTTTCCAAGTTTCTATTCCAAAGACCAAAAGACAGTCAAGGAATCCTATTGACTGTCCTGTACCTTTCTGGATACCCTACTTCAACTCCACTAGACTCCCAGGCATGGCACATCTGACTTCTACCTGTTGGAATATCCCACTTTCTTGCATCATTTCATTTTCTGTCTTATCCACCTTACCTTTCAGGCAAGAAGGTGCCTACTGATTTCTCTAGGCTGGAATTCAAAAATCCAAGGCTGGGAATAAGTTATGTGACCAAGGCCATAGAGTACAGAGGAAAGGAGAATCAAGATCTCTATCCTGAGCAAGAATGGGACTTAAATAAAAGTATGGTCAAACATATCAAACTAAAGACAGTGGTCAGAGAACTGACTTATACAAGCTCTGAACTATAGAGTCTGTTCAAACAGAATAGGCAGGACGCAGAGAACCCAGAAGGCAGAGACTAGAAATTTGCAGGGCAAGAAATCTTTTATGGGATGTCTCTAGGAAGCTTATGGCTGAGAAGAAAGCTAGGAAGGACTCTAAGATAAATCAGGCCTGGCTGCCTGCTCAGACCAGGACTTACACTCATATCCTCTGGTGATCTTAATTGTCTATCGTGAAGAACCTTCCATCATAGGTCAGTTCTGGTCCTCCAAAATGCAGATGCTAAGATGGGATTAGAAATGCAAGTGATTTCTGGGCGCCTGGGTGGCTCAGTTGGTTAAGCGACTGCCTTCGGCTCAGGTCATGATCCTGGAGTCCCTGGATCAAGTTCCGCATCGGGCTCCCTGCTCAGCGGGGAGTCTGCTTCTCCCTCTGACCCTCCCCACTCTCATGTGCTCTCTCTCATTCTCTCTCTCTCAAATAAATAAATAAAATCTTTAAAAAAAAAAAAAGAAATGCAAGTGATTTCAAGAAACAACAGGTGTAGGTGACAATGTGAAGAAACGGGAGCCCTCTTACACTGTTGGTGAGAATGCAAACTGGTGCAGCCACTCTGGAAAACAGTATGAAGTTTCCTCAAAAAGTTAAAAATAGAACCACTCTATGATCCAGGAATTGCACTACTAGGTATTTACCCAAAAGATACAAAAACTGATTTGAAGGGATACATGCACCCCAATGTTTATAGCCCCATTATCAACAATAACTAAATTTTGGAGAGAGCCCAAATGTCCATCAGGTGATGAATGGATAAAGAAGATGTGGTGTATATATATATATATATATATATATATATATATATATATATATATGATGGAATATTACTCAACCATAAAAAAGAAATGAAATCTTGCCATTTGCAATGATATGAATGGAGCTAGAGAGTATTATGCTAAGTGAAAAAAGTCAGTCAGAGAAAGACAAATGCCATATGATTTCACTCATATGTGGAATTTAAAAAACAAAACAAATGAACATGGAGGGGATAAAAAGAGAGGAAAACCAAGAAACAGACTCTTAACTGTAGAGAACAAACTGATGGTTACCAGAGGAGAGGGGGCTGAAGGATGGGTTAAATAGGTAATGGGTATTAAGCAGAGCATTTGTTGTGATGAGCACCAGGTGCTGTATGTAAGTATTGAATCACTAAATTCTACACCTGAAACTAATGTTACGCTGAATGTTAACTAACTGAAATTTAAATAAAAACTTAAAGAACAAAAATAAAACAGTAAAAAAAGAAAAAGAAATGCAAGTAGTTTATTGAGGACAATGCCTACAAAAGATAAAGGGAGAAGGAGAAGCAGTAGGCAAACTGTACAGATCTAATACCTGTGGAAGGAGAGGGATAGACACAGGATTGGGTAGAAAGAGCCTCAGACTGTGGTTCAACTCTAAGAAAGTCTCCACCAGCCCTGAGGGAGCTTCATTGCAGAGATTGTTCACAGAGAATCCTGGGATGGGCAGAAATAGCATCTAGTGTCATCCCTGACATACAATGACTTTCTTTACAGCTTCCAAACTGACTCAGAGAAAATCCAGGCTAGAAGGTGCCTCAGGGATCATTTTGGTAACATTTTTCAGAAGAGCTTTCTGCAGTGATGAAAATATTTCATATCTGCCCTGTCCAAAATGGTATAGCTACTCACCATAGGTAGCTGTTGAATACTTGAAATGTGACTAGTGTAACTGAAGAACTAAATTTTTTTGTTTAATTAGTTTAAATTTAAGTCATTGTATGTAGCTACCATATTAGCACAGATACTGAGTCCAGTTTTTTTAAGCGAAGAAATGGAGGCAAAATGGAACATGCCCACAACATATGAGAAGTTTAAGGGTAGACCCAGGACTTGAATCCAGTCTTTTTAAGTACAGCCTTCTCTCCATCAACCACTCTTGAGTCAAGATATAGAACATAGTACTTCTATTTAGAAACCTGGGCCTTCATTTACAAGTTGTTTCATGTATTTAAAGGGTTACAGACTTGGATCTTTCCTCAAGTACTTAGCAGATAGTTTCATGCCAAAAGAGGTCCCTTTATTTTTTTTTTAAAAGATTTTATTTATTTTTTAGAGAGCGAGCGAGAGAGAAACAGCATGAGAGGGGAGAGGGTCAGAGGGAGAAGCAGGCTCCCCGCCGAGCCGGGAGCCCGATGTGGGACTTGATCCCAGGACCCTGGGATCATGACCTGAGCTGAAGGCAGACACCGAGCCATCTGAGCCACCCAGGCGCCCGAGGTCCCTTTATTTATGATCAACTCCTTGTCCTTCATCCTTGCTCTTATCTATGTAGTTGTCTCCTCTGACCTTTGCTGCTTAAGAAGTTTTGTGTTCTTCTTCGCTTCCAAACTCAGGTGCTCCTCTGATAGTTTAACCCCCTTTCACCTGCCCCCAGCATCATACCCAATTGTGCTGCTTTTGGGAGTTGAAAATCCCTCTGCCTGGCCATGACTGCAGCCTTCGTGTTAATCCAGCTAAAGCTCCTGTGCAGCCCTGGGTCTCAGATCCCCTCGTGGGCCTTTTCCCCCTCCCTGATCTAATGCCACTCCATCACCTGCAGCCCAGATGGGGAGACCACAAATCCCCAGGAATGCATTCCTAGCAGAGGACATGTGATCGCTCCAAGGCTTCCCATTCATTCCAAGACCTGGAATCTGGCTGCCTTAGAGAGTACATGCTTCCTTTGGGCCCAGAAGGGGAGAGCACTTTTCCTACATCATCTGAAACGCAGAGGTCTTCACTGTGGCCAGACATGGTAAAACAAATAATAATTAAAAAGGACTTTTAGAGCTCCCCCGCCAATCTTTCCCATCCTCTGATCCCGAATCCCCCTTCTTTTTGAATAAAATCATGGTCACTTGTAAAACCCCTGTAGACCTTGTTTCTTATGTGCTATCTTTCCTCCTTTACCTTGGATTGTTTCAGCTACAGACACTTAATTACATCCAGACCTCTCAGTTCTTTCTTTTCTGCAACAGTATCTTCTATCATTTTAACACTTCTCTTTATCTAAAAATGAGTTGCAGAACTGGTAAGTAAGGCAATCAGGCAATAGAAAATGAAAAGGATGAGCTGGTCAGAGAAGTTTAGAATTTCGATTCAAAATGGAAAGTATGTCCTGAGATCCCCTTTAACATAAAGGTTGACATGTCCTGTGAGGAGTGCAAATGCTTTGCTGGGCTGATTCTCTGTGCATTTACTATCCACACTAACCCGGGTAATGTGACAAATGACCAGAACTGATAATATGAAACTTCCATTTATTTATGCCTATGGTGCACCATTGACTGTGCTAGGAGCAGCTCTGTTTTGAAAAGCTCCACAATACATGAAAATTCATCAAAGGCAGCTTTTATTTGGTGTGTAATTCTGTGTCTTTTGGGTGTGACACTACAGAACCACTTCCATGGGATAGAGAACATTATACATGCAGTGACAATATAATTGAATCATTGAAACCTGGGCCATTTTGTAAGAGAAAGAGAAAATTATTAATAATTATACTGGGATAAGGAAGTAAACAAGGATGTTTACTGGCAAACCAGTGTGTGGTAATTCTAATCTTCATTAAAGCCCTTGTTCATCTTATCCTGCAGTGGTGAAGGAGCTGTGGACTAACAATGCCAGTCACCACCTAACTGCTGAGTGCTGAATGCTGGCCATGGACAGCATCCTAAGGAGTTGCTGCTAAGTCAACTGGATAGAAGGAGATGAAAGCATAAGTCAAGCCAAGGACCTGGAGAAAACCTGGGGTATGAATGTTAGGTCTAGAGGGGCCACAGAACTCATTCTGATGCAACATGAGTCGGGGCCAGAGGAAATCATTTAGAAAAGTCTAGTTACATAGAAGGACATGCAAGCATGCATCCTATATCATAGCTCACCCACTGGCCTGTGAGGATAGTGTGGGCACAGATATGGGTGACTTAAAGAGCCACCAGAAATCTCCTGGCTGCCTGGATGCCACTGCTAATGTTTCCCACAGGATTTAGTTCCAGAATGAGGCAGCCTGCATTATAAATAGAACAGGCATCTAGGGAAAAAAAAGGCCCTTAACCTTTACTGGTACTCAGAGGGTCCCAGAGGTTAGACATCATTTATCCGGGAATGTAGAAGGCAAATAGCCATAGCAAATGTGAGGCCATTTTTTATTTTTCTAGTTTTGCTGAATAAGTCTCTTGAGATTCTGTTGGTGTTAATATATATGGCCTTAATTTGAGGGCAGGTGACTGGGAGCATTCTAAATTATATAAGTGAATAAATAATGCCAATACATCTTCAACGCACTGGATTTTTGTCTCAGGCTGCCCGCACATATGAAAAATAATAGAATTCTTTCTTAAGAATTCTTTTTTTAAAACATTTAAATATTGACTTCAGACAGTTACTTAGAAGAAAAGAGAATATGTGACCCTCAGATGCCAGGCTTAGTTCCCATGGACATTCTTTCTGTGGTCCAGTGTCTACTACTAGATATTCAAGAAGGAACACCATTATAGAAAATAGAGCCATATCTTTACATGACACTTAAGCTATAAAGAGTGAGTAAACAGGACCAGAAACAAAGCTGACACCACAGAAATAGATACTATCAGAGTGGGAATTAAAGTTTAGTTCTCCTAAGGGGAACCCTCCTACACTGTTGGTGGGAATGCAAGCTGGTGTAGCCACTCTGGAAAACAGTATGGAGGTTCCTCAAAAAGTTGAAAATAGAGCTACCATACGATCCAGCAATTGCACTACTGCGTATTTACCCCAAA
>NC_138372.1:45189547-45206748 GCF_054177405.1 Leptonychotes weddellii
CTAGAGGGGAGGGGGGTGGGAGGATGGGTTAGCCTGGTGATGGGTATTGAGGTGGGCACGTTCTGCATGGAGCACTGGGTATTATGCACAAACAATGAATCATGGAACACTACATCTAAAACTAATAATGTAATGTATGGGGATTAACACAACAATAAAAAAATTTTTAAAAAAATGAATGAATGACTTTATGAGATATATACTATTATCTATATTTTACAGATAAGGAAATAGAGACAGAGGGTAGTTAAGTATCTTCCAAGAGTTTATACTCAGTAGTGAGAACCAGAATTCAGAATAAGGAAACATTCCCATAAACATCAAATGAGTTACTCAAAGTCATTAGGGGCAAAACAACTTGAGGCTCTCTGATTTCAATCCTGTGCAAACTCCATAGGACTGGCAGGCAAATACAAGTCAATTACATCAGGTGCTATGTACATAATTTGTATATAATTTACACGAATATACATACACACATAACATACAGTGCCTGACATATAATTAGCATCCATGAAATAGCAACAGCCTTTCTTTCAGAACTGTCCTAAAAATGAGCAAAATCATAGGTGTAAAAGTGCTTTGAAAGATATGAAACATACTTATGCAAGGTGCTATAAAAATAATAATGATGAGCATTTATCACAATATTGCCTGAGGCCAGCTCCATAGGTCTAGATCTGCCTCCTTCACTCCCGATACCAATTGCCAACTGTTTCCCACCCTGAGTTTTGAATGATAGCCAGGTTCTTCTCACATCTGCCACATGAATCCTACCAATGCCTGCCCAATCTCCATCCCTCCTACCACATCATCCATCGGTTGGAAAGGAAAGAAGCTTCCATTTATTATGAATTTTATGTTTCGGATACTATACTACTTACTCTTTGATTTAATTACCAAATATGTACTGAGCACCTGCCATGTGCCAAACACTGAGATAAATTAAAACCGAATTCTAAAAATAATAGTCAAAGAATCCAAAAGAAACTAAGAAAAAAGGAACAGAGGAAAAGACAAACTATCAGAGGGAACAAATAGAAAACAACTAACAAAGCTTAATGTAATTTAATTATTGAGTTATCTTGAGGTCATTGGACGTTGTGCTATAATATTATAGCATGCATACAAGTTCATATTTCTCACTAGAAGTTAAATAATAATTTATTTTTGTACATTCCTCTCAGATTGCTTATGAGCATTCAAATCTTGGACAGTCAAAAAGTTGAAATATTTGCTTAAGTGGTATGCAACTAAGACATTGATAGTCATCACTCTAAAGATGTTCAAAAAGCTATTTATATATCAGCCCCAGTACAATTTTCAGAGTCCTACACTATTTCTTCAAATTTTTTTTTCCATTTTGCTTATCTCTGTTACCTATACTCCATCCTTTGCCCATGATGTTCCCCCATCCTGGAATATCCTCAACTCTTCACGCCTTCATGTTCTTAGTCGTTAATATAGTCTAATCATTGCTCTCTTATTTTCTCCACTTCATCCTACGCAGAGCAACCAGACCATATTGTTAAAAACGTCACGTATTCAAAAATGTTTATTGAGTTAAGAATAAAATCAGACAAAATCAGAGAGGGAGACAAACCGTAAGAAACTCTTAACTCTAGGAAACAGAGTTGCTGGAGGGGAGGTCGGTGGGGAGATGGGGTAACGGAGTGATGGGCATAAAGGAGGGCACTTGAAGCAATGAGCACTGGGTGTTACATGCAACTGATGAATCACTAAACTCTACCTCTGCAACTAATAATACACTATATGTTAATTAATTAAATTTAAATTTACAATTTTTTTCTTTTTTTTTTTTAAAGATTTTATTTACTTATTTGAGACAAAGAGAGAGAGACAGAGAAACAGCATGAGAGGGGAGAGGGTCAGAGGGAGAAGCAGGCTCCCCGCTGAGTCGGGAGCCCGATGTGGGACTCGATCCCAGGACTCTGGGATCATGACCCGAGCCGAAGGCAGTCGCTTAACCAACTGAGCCACCCAGGCGCCCTACAATTTTTTTTAAAAGGACTATGCAGAATGCATTCATGCTTAGGTGATAAACAAAACAGATTTTGTCTTTTTTCATAAAAGCAAGAGGAAATCATTAAAGGTGTTTGATCAGGGAAGTAACATGATAAGACTTACATTTATAAAAGCACTCTCCGTAAAGACAAGGTGGAGAAGTTCCACGGGGAATTCAGGGAAAAGAGGACAGGAGTGTTCATCTGATTCAGGAGGAAGGGAAAGATTGTTTGGGCATGGCTAACAAGACTGACATTGGAGATGTTTTTCTGAAATTAAAGGATCTGAAAATATTTTAGAATAAAACTGACAGGACTTGGTGATGAATTGGTTGTCAGGACTGAAGGAGAGGCAGATTTCATGAGTGATTCCTAGTTTTCTTTTTGTGGACAGCCAGGTGGAAAGGGTGCCCTGTGCTGAGCTCGGGGATGCTGGCAGAAGGGAAGATAATGAGTTCATTTTGGGAATATCGAAGTTTGAATGATGCTAAATTCTCCAACGAGAGATGTCAAGTGGATAGTATATGTTTTATTCAATGCAGTATCTAAGTATCTAGGATGCCATACAGTGTATGTTTCAAAATAAAAACTCAATACATATTTGTTAACTGACTAACTTGCAATCAGAGGAGAGGAACAATCATTTATTGAGCATTGACTCTGCCAGGTATTCTGACTGACTTTTCATCTGCAACATATCATTTAATCCCACACTAAGGGTTCAGCTTTAATATTGTGACTCCGCTGTTACAGATTAGAGAACATGCTCAGGAAGATTAAGTAACAAAACAAAGAAATTATAGAATCACGATTAAAACTCATATCTACCTATTTATAAATCTCTTGCAAAATATTTCTTCTTCCCCCACCACCACTAATATATACCCCATAGTTTATGAAAAATAAAGAAGCTTCCTGAGATTAAGAATTCCTCATATCATAACATAATAAAATAAAATTTAAAAAATTAAAAAAAAATAAATACAACAGCTTCTTCCTCTATGTTTTAGAAAAAATGTCTCCCTCTGTCTTCCCCCATCATTTCTTCTCCCACTCAGGCATGGATACGTCAGAACAAAATTCAGCAATTTCTCTTTCTCTTCTACTCAGAATTAAGGGGAGGGACTCTTTGCTGCTTGCTCTACCAGCATTTTACTGTGGAAAAATAAAAGCAGAAAAATGGGAAATGCTGCAAGATTAGGGATGCACTCATTTCATGTGCATTCTTCAGAAATGTCAAGGAAGCTGAAATCTAATTTAATCTATTACCTGATTGTACGAAATTACTTAACCACATCAAAGCATCAATGGCCTCACACTCCGGGAAGGGACATTGTAAAATGGTTTTCAAATATATAATGCAGTCTCTCAGGTGCTTGAGACAGGGACGCCCATCTCTGAAATTAAAGCTTCCCTTACACTTCTGAGATCAAAACAACAGAGCCATTATTTGAGAGGCTGGATGAAATACCAGAGCCATTTCTTATTAGCTTCAGTCATTAAAGAGAATTTAGTAGCCTAGCTATTTATGCATTTTTTTTCCTTCCTTTAAAAAAAAAAAAGGCAATCTTAATGGAATGAAGGGGCGGAAGATTTTGAAGATCAAGATTATGGGTAAATTTCCCATTAATTACATTGTTTTCTGCTTTCAAAAAAGAAAACGCAACCAATTTTCCAATTCCCCTCTCCATCTCATGCTAAACATTTTAAGAATACAAAAAGAGATGTTAAGCACATTGGTTTTCTTTAAGAGTGAGGAAAATTACTACTACAACTCTTCCACTACTGTAAGTACTAGCGAAAAACATCCTCATGTAAATTTATCCTCTAGAATATTGAATGCATTTTTCCACAGCAACAATATTGTGAACAAAAATTGGATTCCCAGTAGGACCCTCAAAAACCACGTCAAACCATGTTGGTGATGTACAGCAGTGCTATAAGCACTAAGGCAAGATCCTAGGACTCTCAGAAACACGTTTCATCTCCCTCTTTCCTGGGAATAACTATTTTGAAAGCCACATAATAGCAGGAATTCAGCCTCTGCATGAAGAAAATAGGATCTGAAAAGACAATATAGCTTAATATTTAACAGCATAGGTACTAGGACCAGATTACCTAGGTTTGACTCCAAACACTGACTAGATCTGAACATTGGACAAGGTACTTCCTTTATTCTGTGCCTCTTTCCACATATATACAATGGGAATTCAAACAGTACAGGGATATCCCACTTCGTTGTGCTTCACTTCGTTATGCTTCACAGATAATGCATTTTTTTAATGAATTGAAGGTTTTGCGGCCACCCTGCATCAAGCAAGTCTTTGGTACCATTTTTCCAATAGTATTTGCTCACTTTGTGTCTCTGTGTCACATTTTGGTAATTCCCTCAATATTTCAAATTTTTTTCATTATAATTATATGTGTTATGGTGATCTGTGATCAGTGACTCGCTGAAAGCTCAGATGGTGGTTAGGATTTTTTAGCAATATTTTTGAATTACAGTATGCACTTTTTTCAGACATAATGCTATTGCACACTTATTAGACTACACTGTAGTGTAACCATAAGTTTTATATAAACTGAGAAACAAAAAAATTCATTTGGCTTGCCTTATTGGTGTATTCACTTTATTGTGGTGGCCTGGAACCGAACCCACAATATCTCCAAGCTATGCCTGTATTCTCAGTGTTGCTGTGATTAAATAAGTTATTACTTCAAAACACAAAGAACAGTTCTAGGCATGTAGTAAGCGCTCAATAAATGTCAGCTATTATTGGCACTGTGCTACATATTTTATCTTATTTAATCTTTTCTATGACCCCTCAAGAAAATATATTTATGTTCCACTTAATAGATAAAGAAACTGAAGTAGAGCCAGATTTCTAATCCAGTTCTGATTCCTTGATTCCAGACTCTGGAATATATGACCATGACACGCCATCTGTGAAGATGTAGAGTTCTCAAGGACACACCTCTTCCCCCACATCCCAATCCCCTTCCCTGATCCCCCAGCCACTACATCCATAGTAAGGAGGCAAGATGGGTGAGTTGAAACTCCTCCCTCTCCAGGACCCACAGGAAGGGGAATCTGCCCCAGCTCCCTGCCTGGCATGGGCCAAGCTCCCATGGAGTTTTGACCTTTGTAAATTAGATATTCAGAGATCAGGGAATGCCTGTGTTTTTTATTTCCATTGTAGCCTTCTGGCAAATCCATGAGTGTCGTCTCTGAAAATGCCACAGGCCTGTGGAACGCTGGCCTCAGCCTTGGAAATCCTTGTGGATGTAACTACTTAGAGAAAGTGAAGGTGACTGACCATTTACGGTCAGAATCCTAACAAACTGAAGTATTGCAGAAACTATGAAGCCAAAACACAGGGAGGGTGGGGACCCACAAAGCAAGCTGGACATGGAAACATTTTCCAGAAACCAATTAGGGAAGAATCAAGAAGGTGTTCTCATGGGCTTGACAGGGGCTTGGTCCAGTTTTCCTTCCCGTTCAGAGATGGATGCTGAAGAAAATAGAGCAAAGACAGAGATGAGAAACAAATCCTTTTAAGGCCTGGGAAATGGGTCTGGTGGCAGTGGTTTTCTCAGGGAGGAGATGGGAAAGGAGGGATTTGCCTTCACATTTTCCTGATTTCTGTGGGTCTTCCACAGCTGCCCAAACACGTCTTGATTATCTTGAAAATGTATTTTTGATTATTAGGAGTTTCCTTTAAGGAATTATAGAATCCCAAAACCGGAAAAGGGACTGGCCTTTACAGAGCACTTAACATGTGTCAGGCATTGTGCATTCACCATATATCCTTCCAGCAACCCTGTAATTATTGTCCTCACATTACACATGAGACTCAGAAAGGGGTAAGCACCCTGGCTTCCCAACAAGGACCGCTCTTGTCAAGGACCATTCACAGGTCACTGACTTCTTCGCGGTCATCTTGTCCAGCCTTCATCACCCTGTGGAGTTCTCCAGACAGCATCCCCAGTGACTGGCTTTTCAGTCTCTCTTTGAATATCTGCTATAAAAAGAATCTCACTACTTCCTTTTTTTTTTTTTTTTTTTTACTGTAGTAAAGTACACGTAACATAAAATTTATCATCTTAACCATTTTAAAACATACAGTTCCGTGACATTTAGCACATTCACAAGGTTGTACAACCATTACAACAATCTAGTTGCCAAAAATTTTTATCTCCCCACAAGGAAACCCCATACCAATAAGCAGTCACTCCCCATTCCCCCTTCCCCACAGCCATTAATCAACTTTCTGTCTTTATGATCTACCTGTTCTGGACAACTCATATAAATGGAATCATACAATATGGGCTCTTTCTGTCTGGCTTCTTTTACTCAGTATGTTTTCAGGGTTCATCTGTGTACTAGCATATATCAATACTTCATTCCTTTTTATAGCTGAACCATATTCCAAAATACAGATTTTCCACATCTTATTTATCTGTCAGTTGATGGCCATTTGTGTTATTTCTATTTTGGTCCTATTGTGAATAGTGGTGCTGTGAATATTCTTACAGACATTTTTCGAACACCTATTTTCAATTATCTAAGATATACATATAGGAGTGGTTTTGCTGGTTCATATGGTAATTCTATTTAACTTATTAAGGAGCCATCAAACTTTTTTCCATAGTAGATGCACCATTTTACATTCCCACCAGCAATATATGAAGGTTCCAACTTCTCCACATCTTAGTCAACACCTGCTACTTTCTGTTGTTTTTAATTAGAGCCATCCTAATGGGTACGAAGTGGTAACTCATTATGCTTTTGATTACATTTCTCTAATAACTAATGACATTGAGTATCTTTCCATGAGCTTATTGTGACCATTTGTATATCTTCCTGGATAAATGTCTATTTGAGTCTTCCATTCACTTTTTAACTGAACTGTTTGTCATTTTGTTGTTGAGTTGTAAGAATTCTATACATATTATGGATATTAGACACTTATCAGGTGTATGATTTGCCAATATTTTTTCTCATGCTGTCTTTTCACTCTTTGGACAGTATCCTTTGATGAAATAACGTTTTTGTTTTTGATGAAGTCCAATTTCTTTATTTTTTTCTTATGTTGCTTATAATTGTGGAGTCATGTCTAAGAAACTATTGCCAAAGCCAAAGTCATGAAGATTAGCCAGATGTTTCCATTTCATTGTTTTATAGTTTTAACTCTTATATTTAGGTCTTTGAGCCATTTTGAGTTGATTTTGTATGTGACGTAAGGTAAGGGTCCAACTTCATTCTTTTGTATATAGGTATACAGTTGTTTGCACCATTTGTTGAAGAAACTATCTTTTCCCCATTAAATGGTCAGGCACCCTTGTCAAAAATCAATTGACCATATGTATATGGGTTTATATCTAGACTCCTCTGCATTCTATTCTGTTCTGTTCTATTCTATTCTATTTTATTCTATTCTATATGTGATTATCCTATGCCACTACCATAATGTTCTGATTACTATAACTCACAACTTTTTAAGGCAGCCTATCCAGCCTTCAGATACCCCCCTCCTTCATTAGAAAATTACTTCTTCTCTTGTGCTGAAATACACCTCATGTTGCCGCTTAACCTCTGGTCCCAGTTCTGCCCTCCGGAGTCATATCATTACAGCAACATTATCACTAATCTTATTAAGCTCTCATTATTTTCCAGGTTATTTTAGATGTTTTGCACCTATTATTTTATCACCTTGTGTCCTCAAACACTATAGCTACTATTATTATCCCCAGCTTATAGACGAGGAAACTATGGCATGAAGAGGTTAAGTGACTAACCTATTCACAGTTACATAGTAAGTGGCAGATGTAGGATGCAAACAGTTCAACACTCCTACTCATTTTCTAAACCTGCAGAGCAGCTGAACAACAATTCATCTAGTGCCTATGGATCAAGCACTGTGACAAAGGCTAGAAGTAAAAGGTAAATAGGCCACTGTTCCCACATTCATGGAGTTCACAGATTAATAGAGAAGATACAGTCAATATAAAGAGTGTAATAATGCAAGAATACCAAAGATTGATGTTCTCTCTCAAAAGTAGATGACTTTACTAAGTTCACAAAATCCTGGACCCTTGCCTCTCACCACTTCACATCTTCCCTCCAATCCAATCTAATCCATGTCCATAGTATCACTGCTAATATAAATACCCTAATCCCTCAACAGAGACTCTGACTCTCTGGACCACTGGTGCTCTCCTGAGCTTCACATGACCCCCCCACTGACCTAGAATATTGAGATGAATTATTCTCTAAAATAGAAACTTGACCTCACACAAATGCACTCATATTACCATTCCCAAAATGATATCCCCACCCATTTCCCACAGTGCCTGAAATCTTCCATTACAAATTCTTTCCATTGGTAAAGATGTTTACTCTTCCAAAGATCCAATACCTATGTCTCTGAGGAAGTAAGCAAGTAGAAAACTACTTGCTTGATTGATGACCTATCATATGCTAGGCATTTTATATAGATCATCACAATTTATCCCCGGAACAACACAGTGGGTAAGCATTATTAGCCCCATTTTATGTATGAGAAAACTGAAACTCAGAATTTAGAGAATAAAGCGGCATAATTAATATTTAAACCCAGGACTGCCTAATCTCCAAAAAGGAATCCCTTTGATAGCTTCCCTGAAAAGGTAACATTCAGTTTTTGTTTAACCACTTCCTGGGACTAACAGCTCATAATCCACATTTGACCCAACCCATCACCGAACTTCTCTGATTTGCTTCCAACAATGACAGCATTTCAGAAATGAAATGGGCTGCTTCAGGAAGCAGTGGTCTCCCCATCTCAGGACTTTCTCAGCTGCCAAAAGGCCCTTAGTTTGCTTTGGATGGAGATTCTCAGTCCTACTTAGCCATCCCACTCCCACATGCAACATGCCAAAGATGACATTCCACCACCGGAGCCAATCGGTATCCCTAAACCATTCCCTAAGAGCAGGAAGGACAAACTGACTTAAAAAAAAAAGAAAGGCCATGTTTATTCTGCCACTTTTCCCAAAGGCAAGGGCATTTCATGCAGTGGAGAGTAAGAGGGAAATTAAACTATAAAGAAATATTTGACAGTGTTTCCTTAATCGTGGTCTATATCTGCTGATCCAGCCAGAAGCAAGGGGGCAGAGGTGATCTTTGCTATGCCACAGTGAATAATGCAATCATATTTTTGATTCCAAACTACATTTAACTGCCATATAAATCCTGCCTTTCTCCATACCACACCTCATTATCTCACAGGAAATGTAGAACTTCTGGAAAGTCAGATGTGGTCAGCTCTGTGCCCCTGAAGCTAGGGTGGAGACACAAAGGTGAGAGTCAGGTGTTTGCCACACCAGCAGTCCAGCTTCTGAGTGCACACATGAGCCTTGCCCATGTACCTTTGGCACTAACTTACTGCTGGATGTTCCACAGAATATACCACCCTTCTGGGATTCAGTTTTTCATCTTTGAAATGGGAGCAGGGTTATCATTATTCCAATTTTGCAAATGAGAAAGGTCGGGCACAGACAAATCAGAAAATTGCTCAAGGTCTAGTTGGTGGAAACTAGAGTTCAAACCCAGGCCTGTCCCTTTTCATTCAGAAGCATGTTTCTCCAAAAATAAAAAAGCTCTAACACTGTGACTCTGCGATACTTTGCTGGAACTATTAAGTTCAAAACCTCTTAACAACAGCTTCCACCTTTTGTAGCATCTTACTGTCAACATGCTCAGCTGCCCAGATTCCCAAAAGGGGGGAGGGGAAAAATGGGTGAAATATGCACAAGTATAAAATGTTCAAGCTTGATTTCAGGGAGTGTGGTGGGTTAGTGGAAATGATTGGTATAGAAAAGGAGAGACAGTGACCTCTAAGTCTCTTTGGAAGACAAGAGGGGGTTGCCACTCTGCCTGACTCAGGAAGGAGAAAAAATGAGCACATTGGGTCATTTTTGCCCTGTTTCCAACTACATGAACGCTGAGTCCAGGTTCAATGCATCCTTCTTGAGCCAGTGAACAAAATCCCTCTTTGTTCCCCAGTGAAACTTATCTCAGAAGAGCTACACTACTTCCTGTGAGAGACAGCCCTGCAGATGTGCCACGGGAGGGAGCCCCGCCCGGCTGTGCTGCCTTGGCTCCAAGTGCAAGAATGGGTATTTTGTACTGCTGGGCTGAAAATGACACTTGTTCTTCTGATCCCCACTGGGGTTACCAAGTGGGCAAAACTTCCTGTTTAGAAGAGGAGCCGTGGGTAGTAGATGTATGCGTGGTTTTGTTTTGTTCCTTTGTGCATTTGTTTAGCTATTTATAGCGCTAAATCAAAAAGCAAGGGGGCAGAGTGTAGCACAGTGTTTCTCAAACTCCATGGAACCCTTCCAAGGACTAGAGGTAGAGGATGGGGTGGGTGGGAGCTGCAGGCACAGCATCAAGGCTTCTATCTGCCCCCTGATCCCTCCACCAGTAGCAATCAGAGCAGTTCTACTTCTAACAATCTGATGTAGTGGGCTGAATCCCATTTTATTTCAACAAAGACTTTTATAGCTAAAAAGGTGTTTGAAAACCACAGTTGCTGTGGAAAGGTCCTACAAGACAAGGAAGGATCCATCCTAAATTCTATTCTGAGTTCTGCTCTGTGACTTTGAGTAGTTCATTTCAGCTGTAGTCTCAGTTCCTTCATCTGTAGTATGAGGAGGTTCTAACAGTGTACAAGCCCTGAGAGTGAGTACTCTACTACTATCTTTATTCTATGTAGCAGACTGACTCCAACTGAGTGTGTCCTTTATGTCTATTCATGCTGATAAATATTTATAAACACACATTTGGGGGCAGGTGTTGTCTTAATCCCAGGAAAGCAAAGATGGAAAACAGAAACCCTGCCATAAAGGCATTCATAGTCTATAGACAGGGAACTAATTGAATCATCACAATAAAAGATGAGATGTGCTATGTTCACAAAAGGCATAGTAATTTCAAACTGGAATTTTCAAATTCCAGAAAAGTTTTCTGAGGGAATTCCCAAACTAGAATCAAGGTGGCCTCAGAGAGACTTAAAATAAACAATCTAATATAGGCACAAAAACTTATGAAGGAGTAAGGATACCACCAAACATAATCAAAGGACAGCTAGAACAGTAGGACAATAGGTGACAATAATCCAGTGACCAAGATGGAGTTCATGCCAGCCATTATATGGTTGACTATTCAGAAGTTGCTAAGAAGAAGGGCTCTAACAGGGAGGAAAGTAAACACTTCTGAACTGCTCATCTTTATCCTTGCCACCCCAAACTTCAGGGGTCATGGACTGATCCTTTGCACTGCACAAAACACAACTCTTCCATGTCAGGAGTTGAAATGGCGTCCCAGGGGTTCAACTGACATGGTTTAGTTAAAAGACCACTTGAACCAGACACATACGGGTTTCAGCCCAGCCCTACCACCAACTGGCTGTGTGGTTTAGGGAAATTTGTTTGCCCTTTATGATTCCGTCTTTCCTTATGTGTAAAATGAAAGGATGATACCTATTTTATGGAGTTACTGTGTCACTCTTGTCTGCAGTTTCCTTATCTATAAAATCCAAGGATTATTCTAGATGCTCTCTGAGGCTCTTTCAAGCCTTACAATTCTCTACAATTGCTCCTGGAGTTGGGAAACATGAGCTACAGCTACACTAAATTGATGTATGGAATATCAAAAAAGGGGAAGGGACTATGCAGTTGGGAAAAATAAAATGGCTAAAATTCTTGGAAGTTCCTACATCAAGGCAGAGAGTCTATTTTCAAACACACACACACACACACACACACACAGGAATATTATCCAACCTTAAAAAAGAAAGAAATCCTGTCATTTGTGACAACATGGATAAATGTAGAGAACACTATGGTAATGAAATAAGCCCAACAGAGAAAGACAAATACTGTATAGTATTGCTTGCATGTTGAATTTTTTTTAAAAAATAAAAGTCAAATTCATAGAACCAAAGAGTAAAAAAGTGATTACCATGGGCTGATCAGGGTGAGGGAAATAGGGAGAGTTTGGTAAGAGGGTACAAACTTCCCCTTATAAAATAAGGTCTGAGGATCTAATGTAAAACATGGTGATTATAGCTAATAACACTGTATTACATAATTATGTAATTGAAATTTGCTGAGAGAGTAGTACTTAAATGTTCTCACCAAAGGGGGGTGGGGAGGATGAATATGTAAAGGGATGGATGTGTTAATTAACTCAGTGGGGGGGGGGGAATCCCTTCATATTATATATGTGTACATATATCATTGTATACTTTAAATATCTTACAACTTAATTTGTCTATTATTATACCTTAAAAAACCTGGGGGGGTGGGTACCTGAGAAGAGTCCTCAAAAAAAAAAGAAAAAGTTCATCTTCTCAGCTTAGTTTCTCTAGTTACACTGGATATCTTCCAATTTGCCTCTTTATATCTATCCTCCACCCTATCCACCCTGTTCTGTGTCTTGGAAAGCTGTCTTGTATCGATGACATCAAAAGATTCCTATGTGTTGGCTAGATTTGACCAACAGTAAGCCATGGCAGGAGGAGAGAGGAAAGAGAATGAGGGCAACGTATTCATTCAGCTGGCTCCCTTCCTAAAAGTTCAGGTTGGATTGCCTATATCCCATGACCAAAGTGATCTATTCTACATGACAGTTCCTGTCAGATCCCTTATTAACTACTCTTCCCATCATCTCTTTGCCTGAGGGAGACAGCTCGTCCACTTTCAATAGCCTCAGGATACTACAGTATCTCTTGTAGTTCTCTTGTTAAAAGTCCCTTTGTAAATAGACCTTCCTTGAATCATCTAATTTAAAATGTGTCATTTCTTTCTTGTTGGGACACTAATTTATAGACCATTGAAAGGAGAACTCGCCTTTTTCGTAGTTGTAGCAAAAGCCTCAGGGGTCATGCTCCCTGACTTCCATGTCATATATAGCTTTAGCTTTAGTAATATGATCACCAATAACTGTGGCCAGAGAAATGAAGTGTTTCGATCAGCCAGACCTGGTTCATATATCTATTCCTAAAAGTAGGATCAGTCCTACTGGAACCACATGGACTGAGATTTTGGGAGACATAGTTCCCCAAAGGAAAATCTGAATGGGCATGGATTTTAAAGGGGCATTTGATATCTACAAAACCAGGCAAGTCGCGGATGTTCGGAGTCTCAGCTCACATATAAGATAGTGATGATACATTGTCTAAATTGGATAAATGGACCCAAGCTCCCCTTTAAGTTTTCTTGTATCTTTAAAATCTATGGATCTAACTCCAACAATGTACACTGATACAAGTGAACAAATTTAATTCTATTTCCTGCTCTACCACCAAATATCCATGTGACCATGGGTAAGTCAGCTATTTTTTCTGGGCTTCTATTTCTTTATCTGTAAAATGAGATGTTTGGATTGAATGATCTCTTGGATGTATTCTAGATATAAAATCTCTATGAATCTATGATTATCTCAGAAATTCCCAGTTCTTTTAGGGTTCTTTGATTACAAATATTATAGACAAACTCAGTGTAACATTAAGACTTCACTCCCTGGAAAAAAGGAATGTATTGAAAGGATGTGAAAAGTCATGCAGTCTAAGGAAAACATTAAAAAAAAAACTTTGGAAACATCAGAAATCATAGCCTTTTGGGGAATGTAAGCATTAGGGTGGTCTCTACACAATGCTTCAGCCCTAGTTTTCATCCCCCCACAATCCCACTCGGTATTCAAACTCCCAGGTGTAACATTGGGATTGGATTAGTGGGAGCTGCCTTATCTTCTGGCTGGGGGTGGCAGAGCACCTTGTTGTTATTTCCACCAGAACAATACAACATGGAAGAAGAATAGTTCCTCAAAGGTAGAAAGGGTAATGAGCAAGCCAAACTACTGATATCCTTTATACAAGCCAATGATAGCATCAAAACTGGCTGTAATTTGCTTATTTTTCTAGTAGAGCTCTGTGTAACTTCCTTTTAAAGTTTTCTTGGAATTATACATGTAGTGACTAAGTCACAGTCCCAGAATCTTAAGAAAAAAAACAAAAACAAAAAACAGTCTGAACTTCCAAAATTCAAATGAATTGGTTAGTTCACCAAAAGATCTAGAGATTAGAAATGACAATTCTAAAATGAGATTCACGTCTCAGAAACATTGTAAAGCAAAGACCAATGACTTGGTTTTGTTTTCATTAGACTATTATTTTTTAGCCATGGGCAAATGCTCATAAAATGACATATTACTTGAATATATGAATGCAAATTCAAGAACTCCAGCAGAACAGGTTAATAATTTATAAGGGTGCAAAATGAACCAAGATGTCTCTTCAGCCACTATCAGTGTGCATAGATACCAAAACCATGTAATTACACAGTAATTATTCAATTCCGAACTTGGGGCTTCAATATCAGCACTGGAAATTATGAACCAGTTATACTTGGAACTGTTGTAAGGTTTTGGAGTGGAATGAAATTATCATGAATTGGCAACTTGTTGGCATCTTTAAGGAGAATTTAAATATTTAGTGTTGAAATGGACATGTTACAAGGGTCTGCATATGCATTAGCAACACATATCATATATTCATGTGCCTTATATTTGTAGTTCTGTGTTTGCATGCATATGGATCTATTTCCCTTTCATTCGTAAACATTTGCAAAGATTACATCTTTTATTTCAGGTAAAAGTTTCATTTTTCTAAATGGGCTCAGCCTGCATAATTTCGCTACAGTGTTTCACTAATAAATTAAAATGAGTTTAAAGTAGAATGAGTGGGGAGCCTGGGTGGCTCTGTTGGTTAAGCATTGCCTTTGGCTCAGGTCATGATCCCAGGGTCCTGGGATCAAGTCCCACATTGGGCTCCCCCTGCTCTACAGGGAGCCTGCTTCTCCCTCTCCCTCTGCCTGCCACTCCCCCTGCTTGTGCACTCTCTATCAAATAAATAAATAAATATTAATTAATTAATTAAATAGAATGAGTGGGGGGCGGGAGCTTTGTAAGGAATTGCTGTTCTGTTACTCTTTAAACCCCAGCTCTGAAAGTTGTAGGTACTTAACTAGTTGGCCCTACAGAGGTTTCACAAGGCCTGATGCAGGGCTTGGCACACAAGGTACTCAACAGATGAGTTATGAAGAAGTGATGGATGGAGATCAAAATGGGTCACATGAACTTTGGGATAAAGTTAAGATTCCCATTCCAAGTAAGAGAACATCAAGATATGTTTAGAAGATGCCAAAGGAAATCTAAGATCAAGAGGTATATTTCCAAGCTATGGTCTATTCCAAGCCTCCCCAGGGCAGTGATACCTGGCTTAAGCTGTTTGTCATTATAACAAAGACAGCACCTGATCTAACATCTTCTCACCATGGCATGGAAGTGGAATAAGGGTGGAGTAAGGGTGCCAATATAGGATTCTTCTCCAGTGGACTGGACTCACACCTTCACTCTAAAGACGCCTCAAATGGAAAGAAAGAAAATAGAGATGAAGAGTTTGAGTTCCTTCAGCTCTTCACTGCCTCCACAAAGTGGAATCTTCTGCCCTCTCTAAGGGAAGCACAGTCAGCAAGAGTATTTCCTAAAATATTGCTATGAATAGACACTGCTTGCCCTGGGACACAAGATGGGTACAACATTATTCCTGCTGTCACTGATAGGTGTAGTGTTAAAACTAGAGGAAATTACAGAAGAAGCAGTCACCTGAAGTTGGGGCAATAAAGGGAGGCTCTGCAGACAAAGTAAATCATTTGCTGGGTGAGAAAAATTGAGAGGGCTTATGAAAGAAGACAGAATGGGTAATCGTGCAGTTAATGAGAACCACAGACAGAGTTAGAAATTGGTATGGACACTGGACACTAAGTAGACCACTGTGACTCAAGAAACAGAAGTAGGGAAGTAGTTGGAAAACAAATCCTGCACTTTTCCTTTAAGCCAATTATTCTCTATTTTAGCTTTTCATTAAAATAATCTGAGAAGCTTAAGGGGAAAAAAAGGCAGAATAGGGACCCAACCCCTGGAGATTCTGACTTCATTTGGTCTGGGGTAAGGCCCAGTCATGCTTGTTTTATTCTTTTTTTTTTTCCCTTTTTTAAGCTTTCTAGGGGCTTCTAACATACAGCCAGGGTTAAAAAGCACTCTTTAGACCACCAGTATTATACAACTGGCATCATTAAGAGAGGGCTTTCAATGCCATTACGTTTTGCAACTCAAGTCCCAAGTCATCAGATGTAATGCAGATAATATTTTATAAGCCTCAAACCAATGTCATTCAATTCTTCACTTTACAGTCTTCCACTGAAAGGCTGAGCAATGAGGCTTGTTGTCAGATGCAAGGAGAGGGCAAAATACCACCTCAAACATTTGAAAAAATATGGTGTCCTGATTTCACGATCCAGATATTCTAACTCAATGGTTTGAAGTGAAGCTCAAGCATCTGAATTTTATGAGTTCTGCTGGCCACTCTAACATTCAGATCTACTCCCAGAACAAATAGAACACTGAGTTTCTAACTCCCACCCCACACCAGACCAGTTTAATTAGAACTTCATGGTTGGACTGAGTACTGGTTGAGTACTTTATAAAGTTCATCTGATGACCTCAAAGTACAGCCAAGGTTGTTAATCAGATAAAATATGGATTCCAACTTTTTTTATGTTATGGCACACCTAGAAATTGACTATTTAAAAAGCACGCTGGAATATATTAGAGATTTAGGGGCTTGGTATATGGAAGTATGGCATTGGTTTCAAAAAAAATCTTTTCATTATTACATAGTTATGATATAAAAATTTGAAAATATTATAAATGATTATAAATTTAGGATTTATAGAAAACTTTCCAAAATTATTTTCACAAATTATAATGCAAGACTGGAGTTTGCATTTATAACTAAATCTTCATTATCAGATTTTTTTATGTTTGAAAAACTTACATGCAGTCTTTGTTCAAGGTTCTTAAATCAATAATCTCTTCAAATACTTAATAATTACTACAAAAAAGAAATTTTATCTTTCATGAGTGATAAAAAATTATAGTATTTTTAAAACTTTAAAAATGTGCAACATGTTATATGTAACTGATGAATCATTATACTCTACCTCTAAAACTAATAATACACTATATGTTAATTAATTGAATTTAAATAAAATTTTAAGAAAGAAAATGCT
>NC_138372.1:45206848-45217602 GCF_054177405.1 Leptonychotes weddellii
CAGTGTTGAAATTAATTTTTAAAATGTGAATTGGTATAGATACAAATCAAACTTTCTCAAACCCAGTATTTCTTTTTTTTTTTTTTTTTTTTTTTTTTTTTACGAGCCTCTACACCCAGTGTGGAGCCCAGCTTGGGACTTGAATTCATGACCCTATGATCAAGACCTGAGTTGAGATCAAGAGTTAGATGCTTGGGGCGCCTGGGTGGCTCAGTCGTTAAGCGTCTGCCTTTGGCTCAGGTCATGATCTCAGGGTCCCGGGATCAAGCCCCGCATCAGGCTCCCTGCTCGGCAGGAGGTCTGCTTCTCCCTCTTCCTCTCCCCCTGCTTGTGTTCCCTCTCTCGCTGTGTCTCTCTCTCTCAAATAAATAAATAAAATCTTAAAAAAAAAAAAAAGTTAGGTGCTCAATGGATAGAGCCACCAAGGTGCGCCTCAAACCCAGTGTTTTAAACAGTGATGAACCTGTAAATGGGCTTGCATGATTAGTCAGTCTACAGTTGCTTGACCAATCAAAGGCAACAGTCATGAGGGGACAAAAAGATCTTCATGTAACTGAAGATAAACATTCTGCAACCTGAAAATAACAGAAACTTCAGCCCATTCCCCTCCCTGCCATCCATCTGTGAACTGAGCACTCTGCTTCTGGACGACTCCTCAAAGAGCTCCAGACTCATGATCAGCAGGCTCCACATTGTAATGCACATGGTCATCCACACTCCATATGCCACAGTAGCCCAGCAAGTGTTGGCTATCACACCATAACCTATTCAAGCCAGCCCCAAACATTTGTGGGTTCAGGAGAAAGATATACTAGAGCCCCACATACCATATGACTCAATATTTGAAATTCATAATCAAGACAGTAAAGTGTTAAATAAAATGTATTCTGTTTCCCAACCTTAACAAATATATTTTGATAAACACAAAAATCTGAAAATATATGTAAAACTATGGCTTTTATATAACTGGAAATCAAGAGATCAAAGATAACAGAATTGAATTAATACTGTGTATGTCTGAATGTTCTACTAATCAGTGGTTGAGGTTTGTTGAGTATTAAAGTAAAAGCATACATAATTTATAAATTGCTATATACTAATTCCTCAAAGTTTATTCTTCTTTCTTTATTTTGGCAAAATCTTTAGTTATGCTATCATGGTTAAGATTGTCACATAACTTTTATTCTTTAATTGTAATGCCAAGTAAGGCACTCATTTGTGAGTCACTGCAGTTCCCACATCATTTTTTTTATTTCAATTCAGAGAAACCTCACTCTTCAGAGGCAGTAGCAACTGGAATTGTCAACAAAATTATTAAAGCAATACTTAGATTTACAAAGATTTTTGAATTTTAGGTATAATATTCAAACATGGTAATGGGATTACATATGACAAACTATCAAAGAAAACAAATTTTTAATTTCATTGTGTAAACTAACACATCATTTTCACCATTTTTATTTAGTTATTTATTTTTATTATTGAAGTATAATTGACACACAATGTTATAGCCACTTCAGGTGTACAACATAGTGATTTGACAATTCTATACATTACTCAGTGTTCCTCATGATAAATGTAGTCACCATCTGTCACCATACATTATTACAATTTTATTGACTATATTATCTAAGTTGTACTTTTCACCTCTGTGACTTATTTATCTTACAACTTGAAGTTTCTACCTCTTAAGCCCCTTTATCTATTTCTTTTTTACCATTTTTAAAACAACATCTAAACCTATATAGTAAGGTAAAGAATGAATGTCACATTTCATATTACTTCTAGACCTATCGATATACAATTATAAAAGTAATATGAATTTTAACTATTATAAAATGTTCTTCATCTGTCACAAGTAACTCACAAGTAATGTCATCTAATGTGTCTCTGGAACCCCATTAGAAGGCAGAGGTGCAAGAAAAGGGATGCTTTACAGCACTAGGAAATGATTCCTTATTGAGCAACAATCTATCACATTTAAGCTATCTGAAAAGAAAGATCTGACAAGTTGACTAATTTGTCATTCCCTTCATCCAAGAATTTCTGCTCTTCAAACATTCCCCACAGACATCATCTACACAACAAAAGAAACAATCAACAAAATGAAAAAACAATCTACAAAATGGGAGAAAACATTATCAAACCACACATTCCCAACCACCTAAATAATCCAATTAAAAATGGGCAGAGGATCTGAATAGACAATTTTCTAAAGAAGACATTCAAATGGCAAAAAGTACATAAACAGGTACTCAACATTACTAATTAGGGAAATGCAAATCAAAACCACAATGAGATATCACCTCACACCTGTTAGGATGGCTACTGTCAAAAGACAGGAGATAACAAGTGCTGGTGAGAATGTGAAGAAAAGGGAACCCCTGTGCACTGTTGGTGGGATTATAAATTGGTACAGCTACTACAGAAAACAGTATGAAAGTTCCTCAAAAAAATTTAAAATAGTACTACCATATGATCCATCAAATTCACTTCTGGTTATATATCTAAAGAAAACAAAATCACTATCCCAAAGAGATATCTGAACACCATGTCCATTGGAGCATTATTTACAATAGCCAAGACATGGAAGTATCTATCAAGGGATGAATGGACAAAGAAGATGTAAGATAGATGATAGATAGATAGATAGATAGATAGATAGATAGATAGATGATAGATAGACAGACACAGTGGAATACTATTGAGCCATAAAAAAGAAGGAAATCCTGACATTTGTAACAATATGGATGGACATTGAGGGCACTATGCTAAATGAAATAAGTCAGACAGAGAAAGACAAGCGCTATATGATCCTACTTAGATGTGAAATCTAAAAACAAAAAACAAACAAACAAAAAACCTCATAGAAACAGAGAGCAAATTGGTGATTTCCCAGTGCAGGTGGTGGTGGTAGGAGAAATTGGTGAATATGGTCAAAAGGTACAAACATCCAGTTATAATATGAATAAGTTCTAGGAATATAGTGTACAGCATGATATCTATAGTTAACAATACTGTATTGTATATTTGAAAGTTGGTAAGACAATAGATCTTCTTTTAATTTTTTAATTTTTTTAATTTAAATTCAATTAATTAACATCTAATGTATTATTAGTTTCAGAGGTAGAGTCCAGTGATTCATCAGTCTCATATAATACCCAGTGCTCATTACATTGCATGCTCTCCTCAGTGTCCATCACCCTGTTATCCCATCCCATCACCCCCTCCCCTCCAGCAACCCTCAGTTTGTTTCCTATGATTAAGAGTCTCTTATCATTTGTCTCACTCTCTGATTTCATCTTGCTTTAATTTTCCCTCCCTTCCCCTATGTTCCTCTGTTTTGTTTCTTAAATTCCACATGAGTGAGATCATATGATAATTGTCTTTCTCTGATGGACTTATTTTGCTTAGCATAATACCCTCTAGTTCCATCCACATCACAGCAAATGGCAAGATTTCTTTTTTTTCTGATGGCTGAGTAGTATTCCATTGTATATATATATACACCACATCTTTTTTATCCAGTCATCTGTCGATGCACATCTGGGCTCTTTCCATAGTTTGGCTATTGTGGACACTGCTGTGGGGTGCAAATGCCCTTTCAGATCACTACATTTGTATCTTTGGGGTAGATACCTACTAGTGCAATTGCTGGGTCATAAGGTAGCTCTATTTTCAACTTTTTTGAGGAACCTCCATACTGTTTTCCAGAGTGGCTGCACCATCCTCCCCAACATCTATCATTTCCTGACTTGTCATTTTAGCTATTCGGACTGGTGTGAGGTGGTATCTCATTGAGGTTTTGATTTGGATTTCCCCGATGAAAAGTGATGTTGAGCATTTTTTCATGTGTCTGTTGGCCATTTGGATGTCTTCTTTGCAGCAATGTCTGTTCATGTCTTCTGCCCAGTTCTTGATTGAATTATTTGTTCTTTGGGTGTAGAGTTTAAGAAGTTCTTTATAGATTTTGGATACTAGCCCTTTATCTGTTAAGACAGTTGCAAATATCTTCTCCCATTCTGTCAGTTGTCTTTTGGTTTTGTCGACTGTTCCCTCTGCTGTGCAAAAGTTTTTATCTTGATAAATTCCCAATAGTTCATTTTTGCATTTGTTTCCCTGCTTTTGGAGATGTGTCTAGCAAGAAGTTGCTGTGGCTGAGGTCACAGAGGCTGCTGCCTGTGTTCTCCTCTAGGATTTTGATGGATTCCTATCTCACATTTAGGTCTTTCATCCATTTTGTGTCCATTTTGTGTATGGTATAAGAAAATGGTCCAGTTCCATTCTTCTGCATGTGTTGTCCCAACACCATTCGTTGAAGAGACTGTCTTTTTTCCATTGGATATTCTTTCCTGCTTTGTCAAAGATTAGTTGACCATAGGATTGAGGGTCCATTTCTGGGTTCTCTATTCTGTTCCATTGATCTATGTGTCTGTTTTTGTGCCAGCATCATACTGTCTTGATGATTACACTTTTGTAATATAGTTTGACATCCGGAATTGTGATGCCACCAGCTTTGATATTCTTTATCAACATTCCTTTGGCTAGTCAAGGTCTGGTGGTTCCATACAAATCTTAGGATTTTTTGTTCCAGCTCTGTGAAAAAAGTTGATGGTATTTGATAGGGATTGCATTGAATGTATAGATTGCTGTAGGTAGCATAGACATTTTCACAATATTCGTTCTTCCAGTCCATGAGTCCATGGAATGTTTTTCCATTTCTTTGTGTCTTCCTCAATTACTTTCATGAGTGTTCTATAGTTTTCTGAGTACAGATCCTTTACCTCTCTGGTTATGTTTCTTCCTAGAAATCTTATGGGTTTTGGTGCAATTAAGACAATAGATCTTAAAAGTTCTTACCACAAAGAAAAAAAAACTTTATTATTGTGTGAGGTGATGGATGTTAACTGAACTTATTGTAGTAATCTTTTCTCAATATATACAATATATCAAATCATTATGTTACACACCTTAAACTTAACAATGTTGTATGTCAATTATATCTCAATAAAACTGGGGAAAAATAAATATTCCCCACATTCTGAAGTGGAGATTATCTGAGATATTGCCATGGTGCAAACCACAAGTCTTTAAAGAGGACATACAGCAAGAGATGTAAAGGAGTTTTTCTTTGAGGTCTGAAAAGTATTAGTTATGAGAGCAGATATATAGAATTAAAGGTTGTGAGTGTCAGCCCTCAACAACAGATCCTGAGCTACAGAGGTGCCCATGTGTTCTAGAATAAATCTGTCTTTTGTGTTTGTGATATGCACAGCCCTCCAAAGCAAAGCTCAAAGAGGGGGTCTCTATGACTTGGGTCTACAGGTAGCACTAAAATCTATTCATGAACCATCAGAGGTGACTGGCTAGGCAATATTGGGGGAAAGGGTACTTTGGTGGAAGGATTGTAGAAATGAGAAGGGGGCCAGAGGTAGGAGGATCAGAGGGTGGGAGGTGTGTGTCTTTGCACATATGAGTGTAGTGTGAGCAAGCTTTCACTTCTCACATGAGAAAGCAACATCAGCAAGATGGCAGAATAGAAAACCCCAGACCTCATTTCTTGACTTAACAATAATATATATGATCCAAAAAGCCTTTATGAGAGCTTCAGAAATCAGTTAGGAAGTCACAATACCCCCAGGCTATCTCAAAGCCAAGAACAGTTACATTGAAGTGGGTATATAAAGCCATTTCATTGCAACCACATCTGCCCCTCCCCAGGCCAGCACAGTTTGCAGTTAAGATGAAAAGTCCAACTCACAGCTTCTCCTTTAGAAAGGAAAAATAAGAGTGGAATGTATGTCCAATGTATCAGCTTTTCACAGGGCTGCCTGAGGGACTGGTTTCTGTCTCACCTGATGTGGAATGTTGATGGAGAACCAGCATACCTTGGATGCCTGGGGGCCACAGAGAACAAAAGAGAACTCAGCAGTTTATGGAACTCCATGGAACTTGTAATACAACAGAAAGAAACAAACAGAGTTCACCATGATCAGAAGTAGGCAATCTTGCAGTAGCTCCCTTGAGTGGGAAAGAAAAGAGTGAAATGTACCTCCAACGTTCCAGTTTTTCAGGGGGCTGTTGGAATGATTAGTTTCTGTTTTGCCTGATTTAGAGAGCTTATGGAACTTGCATGCCTTGGATACCTGGGGACCACAGAGAACATTCAAGGAAGAATTAGCACCAGCTCTCCTCAAACTCTTCCAAAAAACTGAAGAAGAGATTATACTCCTAAACTCATTTTGTGAGGCCAACATTATGTTGATAGTGAAGACAAACAGACATTACAAGAAAAGAAAACTATAGGCCAATATCCCTGTTGAATAGAGATGCAAAAATCCTCTATAAAATACTAGCAAATAAAATTCAACAGTATATTAAAAGAATAATGCTCCATGACCAAATGGGATTTATCCCTGGCAAACAAGAATGATTTAACATACAAAAATCAACCAATATGATACAACACATTAATGTAACGAGGATAAAAATCACATGGCCATCTCAATAGGTGAAGAAAAAGCATTTGACAAACTTCAACATCCTTTCATAATAAAAACACCCAACAAACTAAAAACAGAAATAAATTACCTCAACATAATAAAGGCCATATATGAAAAGCCTATAGTGAAAAACTCAACAGTGAAAAACAAAAAACTTTTAATCTAAGGTCAGGAACAAGACAAGAAAACCCAATCTCACCACTTCTATTTGATGTAGTACTAGAAATCCTAGCCAGAGCAATTAGACAAGAAAAAGAAATAAAAGACATCCCAATTAGGAAGGAAGAAGTAAAATTGTCTCTGTTTGCAGATGACATAATCTTTTATGTAGAAAACCCTAAAGATTACACACACACACACACATACACACACACACAACTGTTAAAGCAATAAATTCAGCAAAGTTGCGGGATACAATTCAACATACAAAAATCAGTTGTGTGTTTATGTACTAACAACAAACAACCTCAAAAGGAAATTAAGTAAACATGAAAAATTGCCCCGTTGGTAGGAATGTAATGTGACACAGTTGCTGTAGAAAACAGAATGGAGTTACCCCCACAAAATTAAAAATAGGACTACCATATGATCCAGCAACCTTACTTCTTCAATATTTATCCAAAAGAATTGAAATCAGGATCTTGAAGAGATATTTGCACTCCCATATTCATGGTAGCAATATTCGTAATAGCCAAGAGGTATAAACAACCTCAATGCCCATCGACAGATGAAAGGATAAAGAAAATACATACATAAAATGAAATATTATTCAACCCCTAAAAAGAAAGAAATATTGTCATTTGCTACAGCATGGATGAAACTTGGGGACATTACGCTAAACCAGTCACAGAAAGATACATACTGCATGATCCCACTTATGTGAAATATCAAAAGTAGTCAAACTCTTAGAAGCAGAAAGAAGACTGGTAGTTGCCAGGGGCTGTGGGAAGGGGGAAATGGGAAGTTGTTATTTAATAAGTATAGAGTTTCAGTTATGCAAGATGAAAAGGTTCTAGAGATCTGTTGTAAAACAATGTGCATATAGTTCACAATACTATACTGTACACTTAAAAAAACTGTTGAGACCCTAGATTTCATGTTATATGTTTTTTACCACAATAAAAAATTTTTTAATTAAAAGAGAGACATGAACAGCAGCTACGGTCTGTAGCAGTCAATGATCTAGATATCAACAATCTAGATTGTCCAGTACAATGGTTTAGAAACTTCAATTAACATTGGAATCAGTCTTCATTTAAACTTTTCCAGTAAATGCAATAAGGAAACTATAGAAGTAGAACCACTTGTATTGACTGGGTTAGAGGGAGGGATCCAGATTTCAGACAGCACACACTGTCACTGATACCTCTCACTCCCTCTCAGCCCAATTCCTTAGGAATCCCTGATGTAATCTAAGCTCTCCTCATTTTATAGAGAAAGAGCCTGCAACCCCGAAAGGAAAAGGGACTCACCCCAGAGTATGCAGTGAGTTAGCGTCAAGGCCCTGGCTAGAATCCACATCTCCTGGTTCCCAACATGGTATTCTTTGATTTCTCATTAAGCCTCTTGAGACTGACCTGGAAAATACCCAGAGATAAAGGGTCAGGTAGTGGGCCACAGAGGGAGGGGGACACTTTTAAGACTAAGCACCAGTCAGCAGATACCCAATCTCAACAGTTTTTTAATGCCTATTTGTTTTCATTATAGAAATAATATCCGAATAAAAAAAAAAAAGAAATAATATCCATTTATTAAAGGAGATTTTGAAATTGCAGAGAAACAGGAAAAGGAGAAAAATTTATAATCCCACCAATTATATACACAACTGTTAGCACTTGAATGTGTTCTCTTTCTGTCTTTTAATGAATAGATCATTGAGCTTTCACTGAACTGTGCTCATATTGTCTGATCAGTCTTGTACCCTGCTTTATTTACAATATAATATCATAAGCATTTCCATTTATAAACATTTTCTTTCATGGCTACACAATATGCTTCGAAGTAGTTGTGCCATGCAGAACATTTTTAAAACTTTTTTCACAATTTCCATGCCCGGAGGCAAGATGGCAGAGGAGTAGGAGACCTAAATTTCATCTGGTCCCAGGAATTCAGCTAGATAGGGATCAAACCATTCTGAACACCTACAAACTCAACAGGAGATCGAAGAGGAGAATAGCAGCAACTCTTTAAACAGAAAAGTGACCACATTCTGGAAGGTAGGATGTGCGGAGAAGTGAATCCAAGGCGATAATCGGAAGATAGACGGTGGGGGGGGGGCCCTCCATCAGCCGCTCCTGGCAAGTGATAGAGCAGCAGAGCACAAAATCGGAACTTTTAGAAGTCGGCTCCACTGAGGGACGTCACTCCAGTGGCTAAGCAGGGGGTGTAACACTCAATGGACAGTGGAGTCTCAGGACCCTCAGGGTCACAGAAAGACTGGGGGTGCCTGAGTGCGGCAGAGCTCCCAGTTATCAGAGCAGGGAAGCCGGCTGCAGAGATGGAGCCAAGGCACAGGCTTTCAGCTCGGGGTTGCCATAAACCGTGATCCACAGCACAGTTGGGCCACTGCTCCTCCAGCAGTGGTGCGGGAGCGCACCAGGCAGGGATCTGCTGGGTTTGGAGACTCCACACGGGGTCGTGTGCCAGAGACAGAAACACTCGGTCACAGGCCGGGTGAGCACGGAGTGCAGCCAGAGATTGGGGAGACAGGAGTGACTGACTGCTTTTCTCTGGGGGTGCACTGAGGAGCGGTGGCCTGAGTTCTCGGCTCCTCTGGTGGAGATTGGGAGGCCGCCATTTTCACTCTCCTCCTCCAAAGCTGTTACAGAAAGCTCGCAGGGAACAAAAGCTCCCGAGAGCAAACCCGAGCAGATTACTTAGCCAGGACTGGCAAGGGCGGGGCAATTTTGCCTCCGGCAAAGACATTTGAGAACCACAGCAACAGGCCCCTCCCCCAGAAGATCAGCAAGAACAGCCGGCCAAGACCAAGTTTACCAATCACCAAGAATGGCAGAACTCCAGCGCTAGGGGAATACTGCACATAGAATCCATGGCTTTTTTACCATGATTCTTTAGTCTTTCAAAGTTAATTTTTTTATTAACTTTCTTTTTCTTTTTTCTTTTTTGAATTTTTCTTTTTCCCTTTTTCAACCAACATCTTATCAATCCGTTTTTTAAAAAATCTTTTTTCTTTTTCATTTTTAGAGTCATATTCTATCCCTTCAGAGTAGTTAACCTTATTTTTGGTGTATATATATATATATATAAGTTGTTCTCTCTTTAAAATTTTGGGATACATTATCTTCTAACGGACAAAAATATACCCTAAATCTCTAGTGTATGGCTTTGTTCTAGTCTCCTGCCTGATCACATTCTCTCCCTTCTTTTTTTTTAAATCCTCTTTTTCTGTTTTCAACCAAATTCTTATCTTATCAATTACTTTTATAAAATCTTTTATAATTTTCATCTTTACAGTCATATTCCATCCCTTCATGGTATTTACCCTTATTTTTGTACATACATAAGTTTTTCTGCCTTTAAAATTCTGGGAGGCACTTTCTTCTAAAGACCAAAATATGCCCAAAATCTAATGCGTGGTACTGATCTATGCACCACCCTGATCATATTTGATCATATTCTGGTGTTTGTTTGTTTTTATCTTTTTCTTTTTCTTTTTTTTCTTTTTTCCTTCTTTCCCTTTCTTTTCCCCTGGTTTCAGGTCTCTTCTGATTTGTTTAGTGTATATCTTTCTGGGGTTGTTGTTACCCTGTTAGCATTTTGTTCTCTCATTCATCTATTCTCCTCTGGACAAAATGACAAGACAGAAAAACTCACCTCAAAAAAAAGAACAAGAGGCAGTACCGACTGCCAGGGAACTACTCAATATGGACATTAGTAAGATGTCAGAACTACAGTTCAGAATGGTGATTTTAAAGATACTAGCTAGGCTTGAAAAAAGTATGGAATATATTAAAGAAACCCTTTCTGGATAAATAAAAGAACTAAAATCTAACCAAGTCAAAATCAAAAAGGCTATTAATGAGGTGCAATCAAAAATGGAGGCTCTAACTGCTAGGATAAATGAGGCAGAAGAGAGAATCAGTGATACAGAAGACCAAATAATGGAAAATCAGGAAGCTGAGAAAAAGAGAGATAAACAACTACTGGATCACGAAGGCAGAATTCGAGAGATAAGTGATACCATGAGATGAAACAACATTAGAATAGTTGGGATCCCAGAAGAAGAAGAAA
>NC_138372.1:45218102-45246435 GCF_054177405.1 Leptonychotes weddellii
TGAATTGTGCAAGACTGTTGAATCTCAGATCTGTACCTCTGTAACAAATAATGCAATATATGTTAAGGAAAAAAAAAAAAGAAGATAGCAGGAGGGGAAGAAAGAAGGGGGGGAAATTGGACGGGTAGATGAACCATGAGAGACGATGGACTCTGAAAAACAAACTGAGGGTTCTAGAGGGGAGGGGGGTGGGAGGATGGGTTAGCCTGGTGATGGGTATTGAGGAGGGCATGTTCTGTATGGAGCACTGGGTGTTATGCACAAACAATGAATCATGGAACACTTCATCTAAAACTAATGATGTAATGTATGGGGATTAACATAACAATAAAAAAATTTAAAAATAAATAAATAAATAAATACACCCGCCTCGTCATTTTCAACCATGCCCACAAAAAGCATCCTAAAGATATTCGATCATTCAATTAGACTAAATGAGGCCAATGTATAAGCTGCTGCCTCAGAGGTTATCATGCTTAATAAAACATACTTTATAAACCCCATGAAGGCTGTAATTAAGTTTACCAGCAGCCTTCCACACAACTTTAACAAATGATGTCTGAATGTTGTGTGTGCATGTGTATGTGCATGCATGTGTTTTGTGGGTGCATGTGTGTGTTTTAAGGTCCTGTTCCATAAGGATTATAGCTCCCCTGCCGTTTGGAAAAGATCATTTCACTTGTAACACTAATAACTTGAGCAGGGGAGAAGCTGGCCTGGTGAACGGCGTGCACTTCACTGCACATCTTGGCTCAGCTAGAAATCGGAAGCAGATGGTCCTTGCGGCTGGTGTCCCACCCGAGCCCACTCGCTGCCAGCCTGTGGTCTTCAGTGGGCTGCTGCTGGCAGTCTGTGACTTGAGCATAGTAGGACAGTGGCAAAAGAAATCAAATCTTTTTCAACGAGCAGCAAGTTATAATGAAATTTGACAGATCTGACATTCTATACCCAACATCTAGTTGGAATATATTAACCTTTGCGTTTTCTTAAGCGCCTTGCATAGAAGTGGCGAATGTACTTATTAGAGGGTTGTGTTGCATGCGGTGTTCCTTCTTTTCCACTTTAACGGGGGCAGAGGGTTTAGTCCAATCTTGGGTGGCAGCTCGTTAACCGAAAATGCAGAGAAAGTCAAAGTCAAAGAATTTCTAAATGGAAATGAGGTACAAGACCTGCCACTAGGAAGGAAACGGATTCTCCGCTGGGTTTGGAGGGTGAGTTTCTGCTGAAAAAATTATCAATATTTTTCTTGAGAAAAAAAAAAAATATATATATATACATATATACATATCCTAATTCAAAAATCTGGGCAATCTCTGGACATATCATTAAAATGGATGGGACTGTCTGGACCCCCTGGCATTTTCTTCAATTTTGCCCTTTTCAGCTTTGTAGCATTTGCTTCTGCCATACGGTGAGAAAACCATGCCAGGTGACTTGGGACACTGGTTTTTTGTTTGTTTTTTTTTTTTAAGTCACCACGCTCATGCCCAGTAATGATGTGTACCTGTTCAGAAGACTTGGCTACTTTCATCAAGAAGGGATAAATCTGCCACCAAAGACCCTGGCATTTCTCTGGACTTTGGAGGGACTAGACTGTCTCTCCTTTTGTGTAGATTCTTCCTCTTATTCCAAAGCTTCCGTGTGAGTACACACTCATTTTCAGGGTGAGACACTGATGTCCTGAGCACCATTCTAGGATTTTCCACCTGATTAAGGTTAGAGAAAAGACCTAGGTATTAATAGTAGATAATCCCCCTTCAATACAGGCTTTAAAAAAGAAGTCTTAAATACCCATTGCCCTAAACCAAACTTCTCTACAGTGTAAGCAAAAGTATACATTTCTAATTTCATGATTTCCAAGAGCCTAGAGATTCAAAGCCATACATATTTGTTAAGCCCAGCATCCAACTCTACAAAAGAAATTTTTAAAAATCTTCTGAGAGCTGCCTAATTAGAATAGGAAAAACCTTTTAGACAAATAGACATAGGGTGGAATCTTTGCTCTTCTTGCTTAGTACGTGTCATTAGGCAAGACTCTTACTTTTTGACACTGACCTCCAAATTTAAAATAATAATACAAACCTCCTAGGGTTTTTGTGAAGGCTAAGTGACTTGTCATACCCCAAAGTACCTTAAAAACTACCTGGCTCATAGCAGGTGCTAAGTCCTGTTATTTCCCCTCTTTCATGGTTTTAGAGGCAACACCAGAATGGGGAAACTCGAGTCATAATTCCTAGGCTTGAATCCTTCCATCTCTAAGTCCTGGACCCTATACAAGTTGCTTTAAATTTTGAGCCTGGTTTGTTTTTTTTTAATTTGTAAATGGGGTTAATAATAGATCCTATATCATAAGGACCTACCTGAAAATAAAAAGATCTCAGAACAGTGCCTGGCTTTAAGGGGAAGTACTCAATACATGTTAGCTGTTATTATATGGTACATTCAAAATCAAGTTACTCTTCTCCTAGAGTTTCAATTTTCCAATGGCTCTGGAAACAAAGCTTGAAAAAAAGGAGAAAAAAAAATTTAGTTGCCTACATTGCAGGAGTTGCTATTAAATGGGTGAAAGAATGAATGAATGACATATATTCATTAAAGATAAATAACAATGTAGTGAATTTATGTGAAGTACCAATGAATCATACAGATAAGGAAGGCAACAGGAATGCAAAGGTGCTAGAGATCACTGTGGACAGGGGTCTCAGAGACAGAAGTTAACTTGCAAAGGCAGATGATGCACTAGGAGTGGCAATAGTCTGAGCCAAGGTGAAAGAAAAAGCTGTGCAAATATGAGAAGAACACATAGACGGTGCTAAGAGCTGCAACGGGGCAAGGTACAGATTATTAGAAGATTATTAGATTATTAGACTGTTATTAGACTCTTAGATCAAAGAGAAGAGACCTAACCCAGCTTCACCAGAATCAGAAGGGAAAGAGAGGGGATTTAGCTCAACAGAGGAATAATAATAACAAAACATCAATACCAAAACAATAACTTAACTTGAGCACTCATTACATATAGGAACTATTGACTTCATGCATATTTTTGCTAAATAACTGTATCTATCTATCTATCCACTTAACTAATGAATTATTTTCATTTTCCTATTTAGGACACAGAGAATCAGAGAGGTAAAGTAAGCTGGGAGTGGTCACACAGTTAGTAACAAGTCAAGCCAGGATATGGACCATTGAACTTCAGAAACAGTGTTCGCAACCACTCTGCTTACTCTCCAGCCTCTGAAAATCATTAATATTCCATTTCATGTTGCCTTTTAGCAACATATGACAAACCCAAGTCCCTCCTTGGTATTGTACACCTGTTGGCAGCAGAGTCTTTGAGGTTTTTATCCAAGCGCACTGCAGCAAAGATACAGATGGGAATCCCCCCACTACCCCCCCCCAGCTCTCTTGGGCTCTTCCCATTCATCAAAAGGGGGTAGCTGATTTGGGGTGCTTTGGCCACAAGAACCAGAAAGAGTCTGGAAAGTAATTTGCTTTTTTCCAGAAGCCTCATGCTATAAGAAAACAATTCCCTTTCTAATGCTCCCCCACAGTCACCGGACCGTATTCCTCATACCGTGCGGAATGCCCAGCGGTTTAACCCACCACTTGACTTCATAGCTGCAGGATTCCCACTTCTGATAAAACATGTTCAAAGGAAGTCAGAAAGTCCAAATCCTGATGGGGTTATTTCTTGATGAGGGTCCTGTTTTTGTCTCAGATTCATTCACGTGCAGTGGAAAGAAGTATTCAAATGACAAGAGTTAAATTCAAAACATGTAGCCACTTTCTGTTATATTTTTTTTTCTGACTGAAAGCAAACCATTTAGATGTTTGTTTCCAAAGAGGCATCTGTCAGCAATCAAAGGGGAAAAATGCATAAAGCAAATGCAATTGTTTGGAGTAGCATTTCCTGGATCATGTTAAATGCTTGAATTGCTCCCCATTATGCTCACCAAATAATTTTATTTCCCACAATAATTGCAATATTTAACATGTTTTATTTAATCTTGTTTTAAGGCTATTAACAACGGGCCACACTGTGAAAAGACTGATTGCTGTATGAGAAAGGACAGCATCCACCAGCCTCTTAGAGAACAATGATAAAGTTAAATGCACCTAATTGTTCTGGATTTAAAACACTATTATCCAATAATATTTCTCATTTCTTTGTTCAAAGCTACTGTGTCATCTCCTGTAAAACCTTCCCAGGTATTCCATCATACACAAAGTAAAATCTGGACTCCAGTTTACCTTGTGCCCCATTCATTCATAAATAATGGGCATGTTCCGAGTCTCAGAAATGCAGTAGCTCAGATAAGAGACACCTCCAACTTCAGAGTCTGCTATGGGACAAACTTAGAAATTGTTAAGGCTGTGGCCCCATGAATCCAAAATGCCCATGTGCCTCCTTGCCCTGGAGAACGCTGAGAAGACCCTAAAGCGAAAAAATTTTGGTTTTGTCTGCTTTTCAGAGGCAAGTAGGAAAGGATGAAATAGGTTGATTCAAATGCGTAATGCTGCTTCATTTCTTTTCTTACTCCCTTGCCCCCCCTTTTTTTTCTGTTTTATGCTATTTTACATTCTATGTAGAATTTCCAGCATTTTTCCTTTTCTTTCTCGAAATGGTAAACTGCAGAAAGATCAGGTCATTTTAATGACACGGCAGTTACACAAGACAGCAAATGTTTTGGCTGGCAAGCTCAGGGCAAGACCCTGGCAGAAGGTCCATTTGCTTGTGGACACTGAGGGCAACTTAACATTTCCTATGCTGCTGCAGATTCTTTTTCTGAAAAGAGAGGTAATTCCAGAGTAATAAAAACTGTAAAGATGCTTCTAAGCGTGATGGCAATATCCATATTTTATAATAATTCCTGATACCACCTTCTGCCCCCATATTATTAGAAAAAAATACCCCATTACAATGAGGGATGGGAGAGATAAAAATGTCTTATTTGTTATATTTGTGGCTCATTCTGTAGAAACAGTCTGGGTGTCCTGTTTTAAATTATAAAACATTTCAGATGCAACTGGATAAAATTTACTTTACTGAAATTATTTTTGTCAAAACAGCAATTTACCTTATGCTAAAGAGTTAAAATAACACCTACTAAGGAAGAAGCTAGAAAGAGGAAAGCAAAAGCCACCGAATTTAACCTTTTTGGAACTTAAAATGTGTCCTGATAAGTTCATCGAAATATTATTCAGGTGAAAATGTGACTAGAAAAAAATCCACTGGATAGTTGGGCTGTAAATGCACAAGTTTTTAAATAACCACAGTTCAATCGCCCTGAAAAATGATGTAGATAAATTCCCCCAGGCTCAGGAGTGCCTATACAGAAGACATGCTGTGGAGAGAACTGTAATATCACTGCTAGGTTCTTGGGGATCAAGAAACCGCTTATATCCAGAAAAAAAATAAATAAGATGTGTCTGGTACACGGCTCTTATAAAGGTATTTCTGCTCTTCCTAATTTGACACAGTTTGAAAGAATAAAACATAACAAATACATGGTATTCGCTTTACTTCTTCTCCCCTCTTAGTCCTCGAGTAAAATGACTTGAAATTCAGCAGTTGCCCGGACTTCTCACTTAAGGAAAAAAAAAATCATTTTTGCAGTCACTCTTATTGGTAGGTCCGTGCTGTGGTTTATTTTTTCCTCTAAAGAGAGGATGTGCGGTTAAAAACCCCTGTGAAGAAGATGGCTTGGTTACAGTAAGGAAATCAGATGTGATTTTCCTTGAATAAGGAAGTACTCATGTCAAGTTTAGCCTGAATTGTGTTAAACTGAATTGATAATGACTGATCACTTTATTCACAGAGAATTGAAACGCTCAGAATTAACTTTTAAAAAAAAATAGAACACCAAAAAATAGAGATGGCGTGTAGCCTAGCCTAGGTTAGAACTTGTGAAATATCAGTAATGTATTTCCTCACATAAGAACACACCTAAATACAATGCCAGCTGAACCAAAAATCAAGGGACTCAACCATCTCATGTTTGTGTTCCTTCACAACCAAATTAACCAATGAATTAATTTTTAAAAAAATAAGGTAAGGAAAGAGAAATATTTTTCCCCAGAATTTTTTTTTTTCTCCTTGGAAAACCTGTTCAGCTGTTCCCAGATTTAGTTTTAGACTTTTCTCTTTGCTTTCAATGAGATGTGTAAGACAGGAAAACTGAACTAAACATTTTTTTAAATGCACAGCTCACGTTCTTGAGAGAAGTGGCTGTGAAAAACAGATACTGAATCAGACCTAAAGTCGAAGGGGGTGGGGGGAGCAGGAAAAAAAAAAAGCCCAAAACATCGCATGATAGTCTCTAAGCAGTTCCATCTGTCAAGCAGAAATTTTAGGCTAATAGCCTGTGGCGATCTCCCTCCGCAGTCCACTACCTGCCTTTGTCCTATTAAATCTCTTTATTCTCCTTAAAAAAAAAAAAGAAAGAAAGAAAAGAAAGAAAGAAAGGGGAAAAAAAAAGAGGGGGGATTGGTTGTTGGAAGGAAAGGAAAAACCTTGCAGACCAAAATCATCTGAGTGATGAAGCCTTAATTTTAACCGCCTCTCTTTGATGTGTAGCAGTGGGTCCTTGTTTTTTAAAAAGGAGAGCGAAGACAGTGCTAGGAGCAGAAGACTTTTCATCTCCACTTCACCTTGCCACTGGGTCTGTGAGAGATTGGTTCATTGTCAAGGAGATTTTTTTTTTTACCCATGATTCCATATGGTATGGACCGGACTACATGTTGCCCCACATGCCACTGCAAATGTTTTCTCAATTAGGTGTCTTATCTCCCGTGAGTTAGCATCAGATGAAGCTTGCTGACAGCGTAATGGCAGGGAAAGCTTCCGACGGCTCCATCAAATGGCAGCTCTGCTACGACATCTCGGCCAGAACTTGGTGGATGGTGAGTTGGCAGCCGGGGCTGCTTTTTTTTTTTTTTTTTTCCCTTTTCTACTTTCCCTCCCTCTTTGACAAAATGTCCCAGACCTCACATTCATCAAATTCACATTTGATTTTTTTCACACTCTTCAGTGAAGCAGGCTCACACTGCTTCCTCTTGACATCCTCTCTCTGCCACTCTCCGACTCGAGTTCCCAGCAACGCTTACCCTGGTTTTCCATGGGACAGTGTTTGAGAGTTGTTGGGGTTTTGTTTTGGGTTTGTTTTTTTTTTAATTTTTTTTTTTTTTAAGTAGCAGAAGTTTTAAGGTGGAGGTGGGTATTTTAGCCAAGTCGGTCTTGGGGTTAAAAAAAAGAAAAATGAAATGTTCGTCCCGGCCCTCAGGTTTTGCTCCCTCTCTCTAGCTTCGCAGCCCCCTTTACTTTTGTTTTCAGGGACTATGGGGTGCTTGGTTTTTCCTTGGCTGTAGTATTTTCTGAGGACGTGTGTTGGAGCTGGGGAGAAGCAAGCCCTGGGTGAATTCCCGTCCTGCCCCATTAATTGGAGTGCCTGAAGTCACCTGTGGGAGAACTCTGGGTCCCCACTCCCTGTTTTCCATCTGGGGACCCGTAGTTCTCATCTAACTTTTCCCCATTTGTTTATCTCAGAGCAGGTCTTAAATCTCTGAGGAACTCCGGCTCTGAGTGGGAAAAGACCCACACACTCTATCTTTTAGTTATTCTGGGTACAAATAAAGTTTTAATAAAGTTCTACCATGCGGCCGCAGAATGAGTTAACTCACATGTCATGGTCAACCAGGCCAGACAACCTTTGACATCTTGGATCTATAAGAGGTAGAGTGAGTTGGGAGAGCGCACAATAGCTTATTGTCACGGGAGATGCGCGTCCTGTGAGGAAGAGAGTCCTCACATCATCACTGCCCTCGTTAGGGTGGTGTCCGTTAAGGATTACTTCGTTAGCAGAGCACTTCTAGTTTTTTGTAATTATTATTCTTGTGGCAAGCGTGAATTCTTCCAGGGAGTGAAAAAAAAGTTTGCTGCCAGGACAATGAATGTATTATCCGTTCCTAACTGGACCGTGAACTTCAGCTCATTTCACATAGATATCAGTTTAAGAAAAAAAAAGAGAGAGAGAGAGGGAGAGAGAGAGAGAGAGTGGTGTTGAAGGGGGAGACTGGCGAATGGAATTACAAGACAGGACATGGTCGGTTTCATTGCATGATCTGCGGAAAGAGTTCTCCTTTCCCCTTCCTGGACCAATGGTGGTATCATTTGGGCAAGTTTTAGGAATTCTGAGGACTGAGAGACTATTAAAAGTGAGCTACCGCAGGATTCTATTCGGCTGCTCTTGGGGTGCAGTGTGTCCATCCTAAGGACCCTTGAGTAAAGGTGGTTGTGGGTATGTGTGTACATGTGTATTTTAACTTGTGATTTCTTAACTAGACAATAGAAACTTTGCCAATGATTTCAGGACAATGTTACTTGCACTTTTTGATTAATTAGACTAGCAGTAGACTATCCACTCAGATCCTGAACTATTCAGGGCACTTATTTTCCCATTAGAGTTTCTGCCAGCAAGAACAAGGTTTACTTGTATGCCATGATGTAGCCTATTGCTTTGCCTTGTGCAGCTTGTTAAACACCAGAAATGAATATAATGATTGGTTTAGCTATTATTTTCTAAGCTAAGTTGTAAGCCTTTTAAAAAAAAAAAAAAAAACCTGCACGCTGATGTCATATTCTGGGTGACATTCTCCTTCCTTGTATTTCAAGAGCTCGTAGATTTTATAGACTGTTACTTTTTATGGCAAATTGTGTAATCTTTTTTTTCTTGCAAAGATCACCAAATGCTCCTCTTTTTTTTTAACTTGGAAAACTGTCATTTATTTTTTGTAAAGTTTACTTGGAAGTTGCTTTTCATTTAAAATTGTTTTACAGATGTTTTACCGCCGGGAATATAAAATATAAAAGTGGTGGAAACATTTAGCAATGCAGTTGACTAAAAATAAACAATGCTGTAAGCTCACATGCTGCTGTTTAGGCTGCATACGACAGGAAGTTTCTCTCAACTTCAATGCTTCTAGATCTTTGCTTTGAAAAAGGGTGAGAAATCAGAGTGCTCTTTAAAGAAGCTGTAGAAGTTACCATAGAGAATAAATGGATTTTTTATTTCCCTCAAAGGTGACCACATACCACAACATTTTAAATTTGCCAGTTACAAATAATTCTAATGTAAATTTCCCACTATTGATGGGAAATTGAGGACTTTGATGAAGGGGGGGAAAAGGATTAATTAAAATAAGAGAAATTTCGCATTTTCTCTTAGCTCTTCTCTTTCCTTGAATAGAATTCACTCCCTTTCCCTCCAGACCCTCACCTCACTACCCCAAACAATTTTCCCCAACTTAAAAAAAAAAAAATGCAGATTTGCCCCTGGCTGATATGGCTCTTTAACCAAAGGACAGTACAAGATCCGAGTTTCACACTAAAGGCAAATAAAGCTTTAAAATTACCTCATGCGTCATCTGGTTGCACAGGCTCCGGGCTGCATAGTGGGAACCTCCGCTTGGTCCTCCCAGCATACAAAGGCAACTCAGTGAATGCCCCCTCCGCCCGTGGAGGCTCGGCCTCAGCTGCCAGCACCGTGATATGCAATTTTGCTTTTTAATGAATCGTAAACAATTTGTATGGCAAATGAGTTTGTTTGTTTTAGTTTGGGGGCATATGTTGGACCAGTTGTAGACAGCCATTACCTACTCCAAAATTTTAGGTGAGAATGGATAGAGCCCCAAATCATTTTTATTTTTCTAAATAATAAAGACCCACTAGAATGAAAGAAACTGGTTAATAAAAGCCTGAGAATAACAACCCCTCTCCTCTTTCCCTCTTTATCCCCACCCCCTGTCATAATGCGCCCAGCTTACAGTAGGGTTTTAACTGCACTTTTTGATAACAAACTGAAGGTTGGTTGACTAAATTAATGGGGTTTGTTGTGTTGTGTTTTTTTTAAGTACAAATTTTAGCTTTGTCTTCAAAAGGCTACTTTTGTTCAAGAAAAAATTATCTTAAAATGTGAAATACTAAGAAGGGTCTTCTTTACCTTTTATTGCTTTTGGGGGTTAAAGCTGATGCCGTCTTGACAGACATAGAATATAAGAAATGTTAAATACACTTTTGATATCAAAATGGAGTGGGAGAGGGGTTGACATCGAAAACTCAAATGAAAACTTTTACTCCAACCCAAAGAGTTGCAAACACAACTTAGAAGTTAACAAGCGACCAGGGTTCAAGCATGTACATTTTAACAGTAATTACCTTTGGCGCTGCCACTTATGAGAAATCTTTTGATATCGGAGCCACTTCTCTAATGCTTTAATCATGCAAATCAAGAAATAGATATTGCATATCAACTGCATCTAGCTATGTTGTGACATCTCTATTTGAAGCCTTCGACACACAACTAAAGAAAACCCTCATGAAATTTTTCTCCACTCGAAATGAAATGGAAGCACCTTGGGAGCATGCATATGCTTCAAAATATAATTCTGTCCAATGGAATTACCTCCATTGTACCCACATGGCGTTCAAACGAAGGCAGAATAAACAGCCTCCTCTTCCTAATGATTTACTGATAAGATATTATGGGACTATTTTTATGTGAATTACAAAATACACTTGCTTCTTCAATCCAATTTAAAAACTCATAGTTACTATGAAATGAAGGTTATTAAATCATCCTGCCACCTCCCTCTCCCCATGCTCAGTTCCCAAGCACTAATTTTGGAAGCATTCTTTTTAGAAATTGCCATATAATTTTTCAGTCAAGAATTATCCATCACTTAATTCAAATTTTTACAACTCAGACTTTGATACCAGGAAAATACTTGGGTAGCAAGGATATGCTATGCCTTGGAATGTAAACGCCTTTCTTAAAAGTAAATATATATGTTTACCAAGCAAGGTACGTCTGTGAAATACTGTCTTACTGTGTTCAACAATTCAAAATAACTCTCAACTCCAGCCTACTTCTCAAATGATTGACAGCCCTAACCACTGCAGACGCAAAACTCAGAACTCATATCTCATGCAACCTTTTGTTGTTGTTATTTGCTTGGATTCACAACTTTAGTTGTATTTATCATTTCAGTTTTTAAATTGTTAATTCTCAACTGAGCCACTGTGGTTAATGATTGTCTTCTATATTCTTTTGAAGACATTGCCTAATGAAGATTTTTCTATGCTTTTGCACTAGCTCTTTCGCGATGATGATTAAAACAACTTGGAAATTTCTACAATGGCAATAAATGAAAAGAATCAAAATGAGGGGATTCAGTAAATAATAAATCATATTTTCGGTACCCAGTATATTTTCCAAAGGAAGTGTCCGTGATAAACATATTTATACACATTCTATTTCAAGCATTTGCACACTCTGCCTGTGCTTATTTTTAAATGCACACTTGTCTTATTTTTATCCGCCATTATAAATATGTGTGACTATATTCATTTCCAAGAATATACATTCACTTCAAAGATTTCCATGCACTATTATTTTCTCACAGTATTAGCAACGATTGATTGCAAGCAAAATCTGAAAAAAGTAGCATTTTATTTTTTTCTCTCACATATATTAAGAAATTGTCCTTATCACTTTCTTTAGGCTAGCCTTATAAAACATCTTTTAAAGTACCATTTACTATGCTTAGGGAGACGCAAATCCTTTAAAATATGTTCCTATTTTTTTTCTCTAAATCAAATTATGATCCAAATGCACTCCATTCAGAAATGTGATTGGTTACTTAAGCTAGCCTATGTTCTTCTACTATCTTCTTAAAAATCTTGATTTCCTGTTATTATGCTCATATTTCTCCTGTGAACTTTAGACTGTAAAATAAATGCTTTGTCCTTACTTATTTTCTAGTTGATTTTCCTTCACCTGTGCCGAATATTGTCAGGAATGTTTCTAATTTAAAACCAAAAGAATCAGGGGCTGATTAGAAGACAGGAAATTGGAGGATTAAACTGTCTGGTTGAACTTCCTTTACTTATCAGCACTCAGTAACTCACACTGGATTACAAACTCAACAGGACAATTTTTACAACGCATTGTTTCTTCTGGATGTTTACATATATACAGGGCATGTGGGGGGGTGGTGTGCATGTGTGTGTACATATGCAGACTCTATGTGTCTGTGTGTGCGTTCGTGAGTATGAAGAGAAAAGAACCAGCAGCTGGTAGTTATAAGTAGATGTTTTTAAGTGGAATAGTTTTAAACTAAAGGGGGTGATACTATGAGCATGAAAGTTCATTCCAAGACTATAATCCCAGGATATTCTCAAAACTTTCTTATTAAAACATTTCTGTGAAACCAAGCAAAGAAGGAAATACTGTAAGGGAGAAAGCAAGATGCACTAGTTTGGAAATAAAAAATAGATGGTCGTAGCCCTTATGCCGTCCATCTCTCCTCAGTTCTACTCAGAATTCTGAACACCCATATTATTGAGTACAGAAGGTGTCCCATAAGGAGCGAAGGAGTTAATCTAAGAAGATTCCAAAGCCCTGTTGAGATCTCCTTAGCACCTACGAAGAAAGGAAATCTTGCTTATTGTGACAGTAGGTCTGAGTGTTTCAGGTGAGCATATATTGTGAAATGGGTGCTTGGCAGGGAATGAAATAACAAATCAGGACCAGAAGGTAAGTATTCATCTTACTCCATTAGATCGTTTAAAATGGAAAAGAAATAATAAAGACAAACCACTGTCCTAGATTTTTACCATGCCATATATATTTGCAGAGCAGTGTTCTAGAAACTATGCTGAGTTCTCTTTCCTGACCTCATTCTGCTCACCTGTCTTGCCCTCAGTAAGTATTTGTTGATTTGGCTTAAGAAAGCTCTAGAATAATATGTAACAGTTTTTCCTGCTACTAATTGAAATGGTGGGTTCCACTGAGAAAAACAGAAGATGAAGAAAAGTGGAATGTATGGTCTGGCAAAATGGGTTGGTCAGTTAGACTGGTAGATCCGGGAGTGAAAACTTAGGAGCTTGTTACAGCAGTCTTTCATTTATTCACCAACTAGGTACTGAGCCCCTACTAAGGGCCAAGGGGTAGGGCCAGCTGCCATCATTTAAGCTTCAGACGTACTAGGGAGCCAACCTCTCCATACCTGAGGATTTCATATTAACATAACTGATTGAACACGAACTATCTGCCAGAATCTGTTTTAGGTACTTTACATATTTTTTATTTGATCCTAACCATAAACCTATGAAGTGAGCATTATTGCTCCCCTTTACATACAAGGGGACCAAGACACCAAATAGGTCGCTCGCCACCCAAGGACATGCTCACCTAGAAGGAGCTGCTCAGACTGCAAGAGTCCACTGGCTTCATCTTGGACTTGTCATAAATGAGTTGATTCTTTTAAGTGCTAGATTGTAACAGAATTCAGAATTTGACAGGATTAGCACCATCTATTCCTATGATGGTATTGTGGGGGCACAAGTCTATTCGCTAAGGAAATGGAGGCAGAGAAATGACAATGTGTCAAAGGCCAGATAAGACCCAGGCCCTGTTCTAGAAGAGCTGTGGGAAACAAGTTCCTATTTTGTAATAGAAACAGCCTGTATCATCACTGACTGCAGACGCTCAGAGAGGCAGAGAGTCTGATGCATGTGGTCATATTAAAATATACCTTTTCATCAGAAGATGGATGGTTCAGGGAAACTTGGTGTGTTAGAGTCCTTACTGAATATTAGGGACATTTTTTTCTGTAAGCAATTTAATCTTTATTTAGCAGATCTTTCACTTGCAGTTTTAAAAGGAATATACCATTTTAAAAAGGCCATCCTTCCAAAGAAAGATTCCTGGTGTTTCAATCACTCTCTCTCTTTCTAATAAGCAGAAATGCCAATATAGAACATTATTGCTGTTTAATATTTTTCATTGCCACAGGAATTGCTAATTGAAGGTTTATTCCAACATAGTTTTCTGTAAGGGAAGACACAATGCAGGATATATATTACCTAATGGCAAAGATCTTAATATACTCACTACAAGTAAACATCTATTTTCCAGACAACTGCTAACTATAAACAATATGTCTCAGCCAGAGCTCTTTAATGGTGCCACATGTGAGACAGATTTTTTTGTTCCTCATAATCCAAGTTCCTTTTGTTTACCTTGATGTGCACATGCTATTGCCCTGCTGACTCTTTGAAATGGATGATAATTGGGAATAATGACCAGGTCAGACGTGGGGATGCCGAATCCTGGGCAGAGCAGCCCTCCACCAAATCGGTGTGCCTGGCAGTCTCATAGGGGAGGGCTGGTGCCCATAAGCTGACTCAGACACTCAGTCAATGTGGCTGACCTTTCTCACCTCGGTAGATACCCCATTATATGCACCATCTCCCCACATAACCGAGGTGTAGAAAAAGTCTTTACCCATCTAGGGTGTGTTCCCAGGATGGCCTCATCTTCCTCCCCACAACCCCAAATATAGCTCATCCACCCTCTCCCTCACAGATGTACAACCTCTAGTCCTGCTGATGAAATGTCTCAGCAGCTGGATTTGATAAGCTCCCTTCAAATGTTGAAAAGATAAACATTGTGGGCTAAATAATTTATGTCATCTATTCATTTAAGAATCAATTAAAATCATGATAAATTGCTTTGTTGTGTTTTATTTTAAGAAAAATGGTAACCTCAATTCTCATTTTTATAAATATGTGAGAAATGACCTGGTAACAGGTGCTGTGGTCTGGACTCCATCCTAGTAAGTAGGAGGGAGTCTTTGAACACTTGTAATACGTTGCCCAGCACTGAGTACCCAGTATTGCTGATAGAACTGCATAAGAAAGGGACAAATGCAAAAATCTGAGGGGGAAGATTACCATAGGAAGGACTGATGAAATTTCTCAATGAAAAGTCAAGAAATAACAAAGCCTAACACAGGGGGCCACATACACTAATGTCTTCAGACCAAGCAGGTGAGCTCAGGGTAAGACAATGAGGCTATAATCGATCTAGTGGAGAATGGTGGGGTTGGTGACAAACTGGAGAATGATATCTAATTACCACTAACCAACAGTAACAACAAAACTGTAATAACCAAACAAAACACACCTGCTACCCAGGGCCTAAAGCTAGTGAGAGTACACCATGGATCAGAAGCTAGAATGGGATTCCCGCACCAAAGTGTCTCATTCCCCCAAAATCAAAGAACTGAGATGAAAATATCCCTAAGAGAGGAATCATGGCCACATAAACCGTACAAACTACACTGCAGGTCCCACTCTTCACATCTGATCCATTTCTCCTAGCAGGCTTCCATGGGTGGGAGAAGGGAGACAGAAGATCATGTAAGTATCTAAAATAGGGAAAGGGGCCCTCAAGCAGGAAAGTGGTTAGCAGGAACGGGACCTGCAGGACACAGAGAGAATGCAGAGCAGGGAGCCTAGTCGTTGCAGAGGCCTGCCTTGCTGAACCTCCTCTGCCCACCCCAATTCCCTCTACTTTGGCACCAGATGTCTCCAAGTGGCTTTGGCCATCTCGAGGGTCTCCTGGGCTGTGAGTTTCAGAAGAGTATTCTTCACGAGCACACAGTCTGATGCCCATGCCCATTTTTTCCACCCAGCAAACTCTACCCTCCCCTGCCAGGCTCAGGCCTTCTCCCTGAAGCCTTCCCAGGTTCCCTGAGGCAAAATGAGTCACTCCCCCCCACCGCCCCCACCCCGCCTCACAGTCCTTTGCTCATAGTATTACGACAACACTGATTACATTATTTTGGGGTTTTCCTGTTTACTATCCAGCCCCACAATGTTGCTTCTTCCTAAAAAATAAGGTCTAAAGAGTACACCTCTTTCTATGTCTAGCCAATGTCTAACACATGTCAAGTACCCAAAAAAAGAGTGGTTTCATGCAGCTCAGCAGGAGAAGTTGGAGAAGTGAGAGCAGTTAAGGCTGGTGGGCCTTCCAGGACTCTGCTTCCCCCACACACACCCCCAGCATGAGCCTCTAGGCTACAGGAGGTCATTCAGCAAACTGCTGCCCTGCCAGGTATTTGTGGAAATTTCTGACTACCCTGTGCTGGCTGCTTGCTCTGTGTAGCTGCTGAACCCACCAAGTACTCTGCACACATGTGAGCTAATCCTCACAAACATCCCCATGAGATCAATATCGTTACCTCCACTTCACCGATGAGAAAACTGTACAGTAGGGGTGAAGAGGCCGACAGTAGTTTGAGAAACTCTAAAGCTGTGCTTTTCACTCCTACACTGTAATGACACCAATACACCCAGCCCTGTCACATGCTAACTCAGCCTCCAAAAAGGTCCGGGATAATTAAATGGGGGCAGTTTCACTGCGTTTTACAGAAGAGAAGGCGAGAGTCCCAGAGGCTAGATTCCGCCGCCCGCCTCCCCCCCCCACCCCCCACCCCCCCGCAGAAGTCAAAATCATCAGGAAGCCTGGATCTAGAACTGGGGTCTCTAGTGATCTTTCTACTAAATACCCATGGTAGTAAATCATAGTGTATGGCATTGTTTAATTAAAAACAAGCAAGCATTTTCCCCCTCTGAGGATTACGGGAGATTTTCATTGTTTTTCTTTCTGCTTTTCTGTATTTGTTAGTATTTCTGCAATGAACACATGTTATTTATTTATGAGTGATATTTAACAAAGTCATACTCATTGAAGATATTAGTCTTATTCTCATTGAGCTCATAGACATAGCAGTAGCTCCAGATGCAAACATGCATGGATGTCATGAGAGCTTGGGCACTGGGGATGTGCGTATTTTCAAATTGAGTGATGCCCATTTCTTTCATTAGATTCTACATTTAACTGCTGTTGTTAACACTCCCTTTCTTACAATGGGTCATGTACTTTCTTCCCATTCCCCATTTGTAACAGCCATCAAAAGCCCAGATTTCAGATTCAGGCAGACCTGAATGAATCCCAGCTCTGCCATGGATAAGCTGTATGACCATGGACAGGGACCGGAAACATTCTGAATGGGTTTCCTGAAACTTGGAAGTATCATCATCACAGTGCTCTTGGGAGGATTCAATGAAACAATGCATATTGTATAAGCCAGAAATCTGGGAGACATCCTACTACCCTCTTACTCACTCCACGTAACTCAAACCCTGTTGAAATTATGTCCTAAATAATTCCTAAGTCCATCCACTTTTCTCCACCTCCGTCACCCTCCCCCAGGCCAAGCTTCCATCTTTTCCAGCCCACATTCACCCAGCAGCCTTGTAACTGGCCTCACTGCATCTGTCTTTGCCCCATGCAATTTATTCTTCACACTAAAGGCCAAAGGATCTTTTCAAACACAAGTGATCTGTCATTTCAATGAATTACCCTATCTCTTAACGAGAAAATCCTTAACAAGGCCTGCATGGTTTTGCCTTTCCCAGCCTGTTTAGGACCATTCTTCTTCCTAAACATACTCCAGCCAGTTAGTTAACCTTTTAGTTCCTCAAAATCCCCCAAATCCCAGATCTAATACATGTTCTTCTCCTTTCCCTAGAACACAGTCTTCTCCCATAATTAACATTTCCCCACCTTCCCTTCTCAATACAAATATGGCTTTGTCAGGAAGCCTTCCCTGTTCTTAGACTGTGTCAAAGAACTCTACTGACTAACCCTCAGAGCACTCCAGACTTCCCTGCAGGGCACTTAGCACTGTTTATAGTTACAATGGTGTGTGATGATTTGGCTACTCTCTGTTTCTCCCAAAAGACTGTAAGCTCCATGAAAGATAATGTTCTGCTCATATGTATTTTTCTTGCACCCAGAACCGTGCCTGGCACATCGTAGGTGGTAATTCAGGACTTACTAATTCAATGAGCAAATGGATGGTATGGTGCCTGCCATAGCTAACACTAAATAGTGTTAATTATTATTATCATAATTAATATATCCCACACATAGAATGGTGTTTAAAAGCGGATTAAGTGTCCTTTCTATGTCCTTTAAAGGAAATTCATTTATCCTTAGTAAAAGAATTAGAGAAGTAGAAACTTAAATTAAGAGCTGAGAGCTCCCAACCTGGGATTGAGCCCTGACTTTGTCATGTACTAAGAGTGAACCTTGGCCATGTGATTCCACATCTTTGATTGTTGAGGCTCCAATGAGTTAATGCCATTGATGTGATTAGCATGGTGTTTGGCCTACAGTCAATATTTAGTAAATGATTTATTGTTATTCTTACTAATATAGATAATCCCAAATCTTTCTCTAATTAATCTGTAAAATTAATCTTTAAAAAGCCCCTTGCCCTCTAAGGTTGTCAGCTTCATCATCTTTAAAATAACGTCATCCTCACATGGTTCCTAGGCCTATTTGGAGGATCAGGTTAATAAGCAGGTGGGAAGTTTCTCTGAAAATTATAAAGTGTGATAGATATGTAAGACACTGCTAGAGTCAACCTGAAAAAACACAGACTCCAAAAAAACACAGTCAATCAAAAATTGGGGAATGGAGTAACTGGGTGATGGGCATTAAGGAGGGCACATGATGTGATGAGCACTGGGAGCCAGACACCTAAAATAATAAAAAAAATCCTCGTGGCCTTTCCTTTTATCTTCTCTTCATGACAGACCATATTGAAAGAAGGAGAGTGTAGTTCAACACACCTATTCAACAATGATTTCAAGCAGTTACTAATTGAAATTATGTGCATGAGTGTAATGGAGAGAGAGAGAGAAGTTAATAATAGAGGATAGTCTAAAAAACACATTTTAGAATGAGAATGCCTATATGTAATCTCTTCTCCACAATTTCCCAACAATGAGACCTCAGGCAAATTGCTTCATCTGTTCATTTGTAAAGTGGGACAAATGATAGTACCTGCCTCACAGGTTGTTGTAAGAATTAAATTATGTGATCTGCATAAATCCTTGAGATCAGTGCCTGACATACGTTATACACATAATAAGGGTCAACCATTACTAAGATTATTGTTTTGTTGCCATCCTCATCACCATCATCATCATCATCATGTTGGTTATCACTTAATAGGAGATCAACATTCAGAGGCCTAAGAAGATAGCAAGGCAGTTAAAGAATACCTAACAGATTCATTGTTACAAGATGGCATATTCGGATTTTGAGACAAAAAAATTGCTCTGCTAACATGTTTGATTAACTTACTGTGTCAACTCAGTTTGGGCAACACAAGGCCCTGTGAAATATTCCCATTTTATAGATTAGAAGCTGCGCTGTCAAGTAAGTTACCTAAGGTTGGTTCAAAAAGCCAACAAGTGACTAATCCAGGATTTGAACCCTGATCCAAACTCATGTTCTGAATCACCTGGCTATCCCATCTGATTCAATGTGTTGTTGTATTAAGGTTTGCTGTTTAAAATTTGTTAGCTATTAATCATATCATTAATATTTTTCCGCATGGAGAATAATAATCACAAAGCTATCATTAGGATCCAGGGTTCATGGCAACATCACTAAAGACCTGGAAAGTGTAATAATTAAGTCCCTTTGGGTACCCTTTCAGAGCTGATTCAATGGGAAGAATTAGAGATCTCTGGTTTAAAAGGGCTTCTAACTAGAAGTCTCTTTCCAATGTTCCAATACTTAAGCTACCAACGAAGACAAGACTTTTTAAAAATACTGACCACTGGTTCTAAGAATTGACCCACTAACAATTCTGGTAGGAAGTTCCACTAACTACACATCTATGATATTAAATAGAAATGTATGATTAATGGCCCATGACTGCTGTGTTTCAAGAATAAAAGGCCCACAGCACATGACAATAGGTAGGAAGATCTTTTGTCACTTCCATGATGTCTTTCTATGGGTTTAAAAACACAAGTCTACAACACATGGACATAACCATTCTTCTTTTGCCACTATTTCCATACTCATTTAGATAATGCAACCACCACAAAACAACTGAGTAGTAGTGGCAGGAAGCTGGTGGTAACACTATGAATCCTCTGAAGTGTGGTCCCATTAGTAAAATGCAAAAAGTAGGGGGGAAAAATGGAAAAAGCCAAAGTGCCCTCACACGTTGGGAATTGTAGTTTTATATATTCCATCTGCTCTGAACATTAAGGAGTCAAGCCTTAGGATAAGAAGATATTCTTATGACAGACCAGCAGAATAGAAGGAAGATGTCGATACACTGGGAATCAGGCCAGGACATCAATCTGATACACAATTAGAGATCTGGGAAGAGGATTTCACCAGAATCCAGTTGGAGAGCAGGGGCAGGCAGGGTAGAAGCAATCCACATACCTTATATGTAAGAAAAAAATAGATCCATGTAATTCTCTCCCTCATTTGAAGTTGGATAAATAAGAAGAACATACAAAAATAGAAAGCATTAAATGCTTATGAAAAGGAATAAAGAAAGACTTGGAGGAAGAAATCTTCTGAAAATCATTAAGTATAGAAACAGTAAGAAAAAAATAGAAAATTTTCTATTCTCTGAAATAAGAGTAGAATGCCATTGGAAAGATAATATATGATGAAATAAAAACTAGATCATAAAATTTTCAATGAGATTGACTAAAGCAGTAAGTCCAGAAAATTAACAGTACTAGGTCTACCATAGAGCAGAATTAACACTATGCAAATTGACCCAGTAATTTCAAAGTCATACTTTATTTTTTTTTATTTTTTTAAGTAACCTCTATACCCAATGTAGGACTTGAACTTACAACGCTGAGATCAAGAGTTCCATGCTGTACTGACTGAACCAGCCAGGTGCCCCCAAAGTCATACTTTCAGTAACTTCCCCAGATACACACAAATTACACAAAGTGTGAAATTCATATGACAGAGAATGACACTTATCCCAGAAACTGAAGATCCAACTGAAAGATCACACAGGTGTTTCCAAAGAAAATAGAACAAGTGGACAGGAAGCAATAGTCAAAGACATAACAGAAAAAAAAACCAAAACAAAACTTTCTGATCCTGAAGGGGAAAGAGATATCATAAGACATTTATAGATTGAGCCAAGTTTACTGCATTCCAGGCGAAGATCAATGAGAGATCCACACCTAGCTCAGCCTGGTCTTCGGGAGGGGGCAAAAGGATTCTACAAAATTGGATAGGAGAGGAATAAAAATTCACCAAATGCCTTACCTCACACAGAAGAGATTCTAAAACTCCATGTAATTGTTCACTCTGATAATTAGAAAAATATAAAACAAAGCCTGGATTTTGGAAACTTAAGTTGAAAAGAGGATATACACCTTCTCAGTTACTAAGGAAACAAAAAACACACACAAGATTCCATATATGCAAACAAACCCCCAAAGCAAAAGAAATAGCAAAAAATGAAAAAGGAACTAAGTCATGTAGAACAGAATGACAGAAGTTAACAAAGCCATCTATATGTCAATAAATGTAAGTGGTTAAATTCCAATATTAGGAAACAAAGATTCTCATATTGTAGTAAAAAATTAAATCCACATATCCGCTGCCTCTAAGTGACATACCTAAAATAAAATTGTCTGTATTAAAAATAAAAGGAAGGGCATATAATTATTAAATAGAATAAAATTTAAAATAGGAAAGACAATATTAATTTCTGGCAAAGTAGGCTTCAAGGCAAAAGTAACTAAATAGAGAAAATAGATTATTTATATTATTTTATATTTATAAACTGGAGAATAGCCCAATAAAGCTGAAGTAGTAATTAATGCCTTTATGTGCCAATTAACCTAATACCAAATGATACAAAGCAAAACTGGCTAGAAAAGTGAAGAGAAACTGACAAGAACACAATTTGTACATGTAATTTTAACACAGATTTATCCACTTTTTCTAGTTCAATTAGACCAGCCAGAATTAGTGACATGGAGAATTTAAATAAATATAATTAATAACATTAAGGCCACTAAATAATGTTGACCTTTACAAACATAGATTATGCCATCTTTAAAAGCATTCATGAAGCCTCTACAAAAATTTATTATCTCATACAGGTGCATGGAGATGTGCACACATACACACATACCAACCAATTCCCAAAGTGGAAATTGCACAGGCTTTCTTGTCTAGCCACATGCAATGAAGCTAGAATGTAATGACAACAATAGTCAACATCAAACTTAATGGCAAAACAAGAAGCATTCCCATTAAAATCAGTAACAATGTAAGGATGCCCCAAATTACCATTATCACTTAATGTTATCCTGGAAGTTCTGACCAACTCAAAAGATAGGACACAGAAATACAGGATGCAATTATTGAAGGAAGACAAAGGTATCGTTATTTTCAGGTGAGGTGACCTGATTAAATACTTAGAAAATCCAAAAGAGACAAATGAAAAGCTGTTGCAATTAATAAAATAGATTACTAAAACTAATATAACCTTATATGTCAACTATACTTCACTTAAAAAAAAGATAGATTAGTAAAGTGATAGCCACAAGCTAATTATATACAACAGTGGTCAATAAAAGACATAATGGGAAATGACTCCATTCCCCAATAGTAACAAAAACAAAATCATAATGCACCCAGAAGAAACCCCGACAAGTCACTTGCAAAACCTAAATGAATAAACCAGAAATCATTACTGAGAAGATTTTAATAAGTCCATCCCCAGTGTAGGGTTATAACGTGGTATGTTATAAACATTGCAGATACAACAGTTTTCTCCCAAATTAATTCATAGTTTCAATGCCATTCAGGTCAAAATCCTAATACAGTACTGTAGTTTGTTTGCTTGTGTGTTTGTTGCTTTGTTTAAACTTGGAAATAGCAGAGACTAAAGAGTTTTATTTCAAAACTCTACATAAATGTAAGAGATGAAGATTATTATCCTCTTCATTAGAATGAAGTATTTTTATACCAAGTTTCAAGAATAATATTATTATCCAATCAGATGTATTAGGTTTCTAATATGGAAAATCCTTTGTTCACTGAGGGTAGGGACCCTTCAGAGGTATAGGAAAAGCCCAAGACCTCCTAGAGACCCAACATCATAGAGATGGCCCGACTCGGCTAACCTTCTATTGACCTACTGTGTTCTTTGGTACTTGGACTATGTCATATTCGTTGGAGATCTGTGACATAAACTTAATTTTCTCCATTTTATCAGTGAGTCTCCTGAGACACAAAGAGATTTAGTAACTTACCGAATGTACACAGATAACAAATCAGAGGTTCAGATGGATTTCTCTCAAACCGGAGAAGCTACAGACCCTGCTAACTAGGCAGCAGTTGCCCGTGGTGAGAAGCCCCTGCAGCCCTTGCAGCAGCATTCCTCACTGCAAGAAGCTCAGTACTGGAACGGTGGACTTCATGCTCTGTCTTTTCGAGAGCCACACATCACACTAAATGGATCCTTGGCTAGCTAACGTAGAGTCAAGGTTGGAATTGGGGTCAAGTCTGGGCAGGAGTTCAAGCTAGGTGAAGGATTAGGTTGGAGTTAGGATTGCAGTTAACATTGCATTTGGAGCTGGATTAGGTAGGATTTGGGACAGGATTAAGGTTTGGGTCGAACTTAGTTTTAGAATTAGATTTAGGGGTAAGTATAAGGATGGGCCAGGAGCTAAAAGAAAGTTCGGTGTCCCATTTTTTCAGAATAAGTGACAATTATTGCTCAGTTTGGAAGGTTGGTTGAGTTATATGAAGATTTGCCTTGGGGGTAGAGGCAACTACTCAGAGGAAAAGCAACACATAGAATTCAGATGAGGGAAACAAATTGGTGTACCAGAAGAGCTACTCATTCAGTGTGAGCAGGATGAGGCATGCTGAGGGCAAGACAGTCCTGGGAGAAGTGCACTGGCAGCCATCTGAAGGTAGTTCTGGAAGTGCTGAGGAATCATTCTAGAATTTTTAACAGGAAAGTAATACGATAAGATTCACATTTTAAACAATTGCTCTGGCCGCTGTGTGGAGGATGGATGGAAAGGAAGTGAGACTGTGAGCACAGAAGCCACCCGGGATGTCACGTACCCTCTCTGACCTACCTCATGTCTGTGATTTCTCAGTCACTCCTCTACATAGCCTCCTTGCTGTTCTACCATCGGGACAAGTACACACTTGCCTCAGGGCCTTTGCACTCACTTTTCCGTCTGCCTGGAATGCTTTTCCTCCAGATATCCACAGAGTGTGCTCCCTTAACTCCTTGAAATCTCTGCTCAAATCTCATCTGATGGGTGCTTTCCCTGACCACCCTAGCTAGATTAGCTACCACACATACACACTTTCTTTCCTTCTTATCAATTTTATTTTTTCTCCTTTGTGTTTTTCACCATTTATTTATCATCTGGCTATCCCTACTAAAATAAAAGTTCTAGGAAGTCCAGGGCAGGGACACCTGGGTGGCTCAGTCGGTTAGGCATCTGCCTTTGGCTCAGGTCATGATCCCAGGGTCCTGGGATCAAGTCCTGCATCGGGCTCCTTGCTCAGTGGGGAGCCTGCTTCTCCCTCTCCCTCTGCTGTTTTCTCTCTCTCTCTGACAAATAAATAAATAAAATCTTAAAAAAAAAAAAAAAAAGGAAGTCCAGGGCATGGTCTCCTATATCTACAAAAGCACCTGGCACATTGTAATATTTAATAAATATTAGTCAAATAAATAAATTTCATAACTATTTATTGAATGCCTATGATGTGATACGGTATATATGATATATATGTACCTAATAGTGGGAGACAGAGACAAGGGAGCAGGTAATTACAGCTCAGTGTAGTAACTGGAATCATAGAGGTTTGCATCGGATGCTAAAAAAGAAGCCAAAACCCCAGTCTGGGGACTAACAGAGAACACTTTAAGAAGAGAGGGATCTGAGCCGAGTTTTGAAGACCAAATAGAAATTCACCAGACAGAAGTGGGAACATCTCAGAGAAGTAAACAGAACCTGTAAAAACATCAAAATGAAATAGGAGTTGAAAGAGCGTTCAGTGTGATCCATCCAATGCGATTAGAGCAAGAGCTCGAGGACCAGGCAAAAGATGAGCTGCTGGGGTAGGTAGAAGGTAAAGAATGTTAAGGAACTGCTCTTCATTTTCAATTAGTATTTAATTAGTAGTAGTTTTATTGTCAGCTTTCATGTTCCATCCACTCGTACCACTCACAGTCTTTAAACCAACCAGTCAATTACATAAGGTCAGCTGTGAAAAGACACTGTTGGATTTTTTTTTTTAAGTCAACATCCTTGGGGCACCTGGGTAATGCAGTCGGTTAAGCGTCCGACTCTTGGTTTTGGCTCAGGTTGTGATCTTGGGGTCATGTTCTCAGGGCTGTGAAATCGAGCCCATCAGGCTCCACGCTCAGCACGGAGTCTGCTTAAGACTCTCTCTGCCCCGTCCCACCCCACTCACACGTGTGCTCTCTCTCTCTCTGAGATAAATAAATAAATCTTTAAGTGAACAGCTTCTCCCATACACCTTTCCCATCCAGAAATTGATTTTCTCTGAAAGTTCGGCCCTAAAATGTTGACTTTCCAAAAGGAAGGGCACATTCTATGCTTGGAAAGAGTTGATTCTGGGGAACTTAAACATTATTTATAGATCTCTTGCCTTTCCTGAACAAAATCATTCCCATTGGTTGATCCTCTGGGCACTTGTCAATATCTACAAAAATATCTCAATGGGTATTTTTAGAGAAGAGTTGGTCTACTTGATTTTACTTTCTAATTAGCTGAGAGTTAACCAAAGGCCCTTTTTATTTCCACTCTGGAGGTTAAGATTCCTTATGAAATATAATAGCTTACTTCTCTGCCTCAACAAGGCATTATGCTGAAATTTTATTTAACGCCTGAGGATTTGCAGGGCTCACAGTCATTTTCCTGAGCATAAGTTGGTGGCTTTTAGTTTAGAAACAGAAGGACTTTCACATTTATTGAACACCATACTGTGTGCCAGTCACTGGTCTGACATTTTTAAACACATTGAGCTACACTCTTTCAAATGTAGGTATTGTTATCCTCATTTTCCAGACAAAAGAACTGAGACTTCAAAGAGTTAATAAGTTCCCTCATGTCATAAAACTACCCCAAGGTGGCCCCAAATCCCATGGTCTTTCATTTGAACCTAAGCTAGAGACAAACCCCCTAAAAGTGGTTCTAAAATAGGGCATTATCAGCACACCAAGGAGTCGAGGATTTCCCTCAATACATACCTTGAAGCCCCAGATTCAGATAACCCCAGATTCAGATAGATTCAGAGAAAGCAGGAATGCTTTGAAATGTCTTCCTAGGTAATTTTAATATACCAGGTAACATTTTGAGAAAAATTCTGATTTCAAGTTCTGTCCTTATGGTTGCCTCTTGTCCTATTATAATAATTAGAAAGTAAGAGAAAAATCCACTCAATTTAGTTCAGAAATAATCTGTTCCTTCCCTTTACCATTGTCTACCAACCATTTTGATGAGGTTCCAAAATTAGGAGGTGAAACTACAGGGACTTGAGAGTTATGCCATGCCTCTCCTATGGATCAGAGTTCTGAGGGGATAGAAGTACCCCAAACCTCCCCTCCTGAAGATGGAGACAATTATTCTATCCAATCTCCTTGCTTACCCTGCTCTTTCCCTTTGAGTCCATGGCAGTGGAAGCTAAATAATCTGCCATTTTATGTCGTTCATGTTGTTTTCTCAATCATCACATCTAGATGTGGCAGGCAGTCACCTACACACTATCATGTGAGGTGCAGACTGCAAATTCTTTCTATCGCAAGCTATCACATGGCTGACATGCCACCTGTGGGCACAGCATGGTCCTCACCTTATGAGTGAATTAATTTACCAGATCATCAGCCTTCCTTCTTGGGTCCCAGTGGAGTCCAAAGGCCAACTAAGCAAATGTGAGTGTTTTGGTTGGTTCACTCACCTGCATGTACCCACCTGGGAAGGAGAGAGAAGACTAAAAGGAAAAGGAAGAAGCAATTGGGAAACAGAGGCATAAGTCTCAAGATCAACCACTTCACTTTCCAAAGACCCACCCATTGATCCTATTATCTTACCTTTAAAGCACTCTTTGAAATTATTTTTTAAATTAAAGTATAATTAACATAGTGTTATATTAGTTTCAGGTGTACAATATAATGATTCAACAATTGTATACATTTCTCAGTGCTCATCAAGATAATTGTACTTTTAATCCCTTTTTATCTATTTCATCCCTCTGCCCCATCCACCTCCCCTCTGACAACCACCAGTTCATTCTGGTGTTAAATATCAATTTAACAGCCTGGGTTTTTTGTTTGTCTATTTTTTTCTTTGCTCATTTGTTTTGTTTCTTAAATTCCACATATGAGTGAGATCATATGGTATTTGTCTTTCTCTGTCTGACTTATTTCACTTAGCAACATCTAAAGCACGTTCAATATCACAGAATATTGTTCTTGTCCCCCAGTCCCTGGTATCTGTGCATAGACAAGCAGCCAGAACCTTTCAAACTTGGTGCGTGCGAAGTCTGGTGATTTTTATTTCACCTAATTGTCATTTGAAATGTTTTCTTCAGAGCTTCCACTCTAACTTTGGAAGGCAGCCTTCACTGGAGATTCCACAATGAGAAGTGTTCTCTCCCTTTGGAGATGAAATCAACATAGGTCACCCGATGTGAGTGTTTCATGTCTCCAGCAAACATCTCCAAAGAGCAGAGACAGATGGCACGGTTGTTCCCTACAAGCCCCCTGAAATCATTTCAACAATAATTCCAGTTATTTTAGAAGCATCTTTGTTTGGGTACAAATACACCATTTAAGACCTAAATGACTAGAGATAGTGCTGGTCTTTATATATTAAGCCACAGTTCGTGAAAGTGTATTCTGTCTGACACTAATTCCTAATTCTTGGAGGAAAAAAATGATGTGATTCAATAGGTTAGGATTATGCTTGACCAGACAGATAAGTAAACTTATTTATTGACTGCTGAATTTCAGTGTCTTTAATATGCTATTGTGCTTTGTGAGTCTCTAAGAGCAATGTTATAATAAGCAACATTGCTCAATCTTGCTGTGTGGCCTTGGGCGAGTTTCTTTATTTTTGATGAGGTTCCAAAATTAGGAGGTGAAACTAGATCACTTCAGTGGTACCTTCCATCTTCCATCCCTAAGAGGCTATGACACCTTTTCACAGAAACAAAAGTTTCTCCTGGAAATATTACTTATCACTTTTTTGCCATTATCCAATAAAAATCTGTTCTCAGCTCCCTGTGTTAATGTGACGCATGAGGACAGGATGGAGCCTGTGTCCTAGAGAAACTTTATAATCACTTCCAACTGGCTGAAAGAAAGTGAGAACAAGAGAAGGAGAGAAAGAGACAGAGACAGAGAGAGACTGCTTGGGACTATAATCAATTGTGATAACAGGACAAACTGTAGCTCTCTTCGTTCCTTGACCCTCCTTACCACTTGAGCGTTGATCTTTATCTGAAATTACAAACATTCTCTATAACAATTTGCTTCCACCCAGCACATCTGGTTATCTGGC
>NC_138372.1:45246535-45304261 GCF_054177405.1 Leptonychotes weddellii
ATGCAGTGCTCAGCTACCAAAGGCTCAGAACCCAGCAGGGAGGCCTGGAAGGATGGAACAAGAGTGGAGCAGGATCGCCTGATAAGATAACGATAGAAAGCCATGCGATAAAGGGAGTCTAGCCAGCAGCAGCTAGTCTAGAAGGCAGGCAAGGCAAGGCATCGTCTGACGTGGACAGCAAAGGGTGACAGAAGCCGGGCAACCAGAGAGCTCCGTACGGGGGGAGGGGCTGTGAGGTGCAGGGTGGCGTGGAGGGATCCGATAGGAGCTCTGTTACCTTGCCAGCTTCCAATCAAGATGTACATCTTTTACTTAAGGGGAAACCACTGAGGCATTCAGCCCACCAAGCTCGTGGCTGGTTGGCTAAGATGTATTTAACCTTGCTGGTGGACAGATTCTCCAGAAGAAATTTGGCTCAGGAAAAATTGCTGTTTATACCAAGGTGTCGTTATAGGAAAAGAAATCAGAAGGCGTTCCAGGCCCAGCTCCCGTTACTAGAGAACCTTAAGCAGTGAACTGAAAGTTTTCCATACATTCATTGAGTCATTCAGCAAGAACTTAGGAAAACCTATTATGTTCCAACCTGGAGTAAAAGGCCCGGTACTGAGGATACAAAGGGAAACAAGACATAGGCTCTGGCCTTAAGGAACTTCTAGCAATTTTCTGATGCGCACACTGGACCAAATTCCTGCCTTGCCTCCTTCGCAGGTTTATTGGGAGGATCTCAGTGTCAGTAGCAGATACGAAAGCAATGCTATAAAAGATTGAAAACAATACAAACAGAAAGAGATTGGTAACATCATCCATGTCATTTAAAGTCCTAATGCTTTAGTGATGAAGTAACCAAAACTCAGTTCTGCACCTTTGCTCTAAATTCTTAAATTCTCTTGATTCCTAAACAACCATACAGAGTACCACTTACCATGAAAGGAATTCATCTACATCTTCAAAAAATCATTAGGCATCTGATTCTGATATCCTGTGTTAATGTCCTCATTATAAGTAGGAAGGAACTCACCTAAGGGCAATGTCCTTTAAGTCAACCTGGAACAAAAAGTATTGCTCTGTCTGGCGTGGCAATCATGTTAAAAGCCCAAGGCAATGTTGAAAGGGAAGCAGCTCTCTAACCCAAAGACTTTATGCTCCACATCCCCAGAACCCAACATAAATTCAAAAGGTGTTCAAAGCAGAGATTGGGAACTCTCAGCCCTGTGTGCCAGATGGTGGAACCTACCAACAGGCTCAGGAAACACCACACCCTTGGGGCTGTGCACCTGCCATCCACTTCCCCATCACTGGGAGCTTGTCAAGGGGCCATCAGCACCCTCCCCAAGCATGCTTTTACTATGATGGTGGGCACTGAGAATTTGTTAAAGTGTCATGAAAAATTAGGCCTATCCCAAGTTTACAATCATTTACACGCTTTCAGCCATTGCCTGCTGACCATGAGGATAGGTTTTTAAATTAAAAATTCATAACATAAATATGATAGAAGTGGTAAAATATATATAACATAACGTAAAATGTATCATCTTAACTTTTTCTGAGTGAACAATTCGCTGATTTTAAATATATTCACACTGTTGTGCAACTATTGTTGTGCAACCGCGATCCATCTGCAAAACTTTCTCATCTAAAACTCCATTCCCATAAACAATAACTCCCCATTCCTCCCTCTCTCCAACCCCTGGTAACTACTACTGATCTTTCTGTCTTGATGAATTGGACTATTCTAGGTAACTCATGCAAGTGAAATCATACGATATTTTCCGTTTTGTTTCTTGCTTATTTCACTTAGCATAATGTTGCCAAGATTCATCCTTGTCGTAGCCTACATCAGACTTTTCTTTGTTTTTGAGGCTGAATAATATTCCATTGTATGTATATACTACATTTGTTTATCCATTTATCTGCTGATGGACATTTGGGTTGTTTGCCCCTTTTGGCTATTGTGAGTAATGCTCCTATGAACACAGGTATAAATATCTATTGAAGTCCCCGCTTTCAATGCTTTGGGATATGTATATACCTAGAGGTGGAACTTTTGGATCATAGGATAATTCTATTTTTTATTTCTTGATAAACGACCATACTGCCTTCCACAGTGACTACATCATTTTCCATTCCCAGCAGAGATGCACAAGAGTTCCCGTCTCTTCATGCCTTCACCAACGCTTCTTATTTTCTGGGTTTGGTCTGGCTTGGTTTGGTTTGGTTTGGTTTCTGGATAATGCGACAGGCTCACTCTTTCATGATACTTAAATAATATGAAGTGTATCTCATTGTGGTTTAATTTGCATTTTCCTAATGATTTGTGATGTTGAGCATCTTCCCTGATGCTTATTGGGAATAGATTTTGAATCAGGACTTTGCCTCTTTTCCAGAATTTCCATCACTCACTGCCACCTCTTCTAAACGAGTAGTGAGTCTCTTATGAGTTCCTCCTCTAGCTGCCCATAGTATGCCTTTCCCAGTGTCACTTCTCACCACCATCCCTGGACCTAATCAGAGTTTACCAGGTTACTAGCAGTGTGTTTGCGTGCCGTGAGCTCACACAGACCAGAGGGGAACGGGAGACCGGCTCTATGCCTAGGAAGACTGGCCACTATTTTAAAAGTTGCCACCAATAATCCATCGATGGATCAATGTGTTTTCATAGAACCCAGAGTCATTTCATTTATTCATTTATTTATTCATTCATTCATTCATTCATTCAGTAGAGTTTTGTTGAGCATGTGCTTATGACCAGCACTGTCCTAGTTACTGAGAAGACAAAGGCAACTATGATATAGTCCCTTAGACTTTAGGAGGGCTTGGTGAAAGCTGGGTGAAGTGAGATCAATGCAGAGGAACAGAGGTAACCTAGGACTGCTGCGTGTGGCACATAATTACCCGACACAGCAGCTCTCCGTAAGGAAATAATTTTACTAGCAACTCTTTTATTTGCTACCTCATTTTTTCCTATCTTAATTAGGCCATAATAATCCACATAAATAATATTTTGTCCTTGGGCAGCATAAGCAATGATAAAGAGCATGCACTCTGGAGACAAACAGACCCAGCATCCAAAAGCATTTCCTGTGTGACCATAAAGAAGTTACTTAAACTCTCTTAGCCTCTGATTTCTCAGAATTTTTAAAAAGGGTGCAAGCTTATAAAATGCTTAGTACAGAACCTGGTGCATAAGAAACACTCGAAATAATAACTATTATTATTTTTTAGCTATTATTATTACTAGATAAATATATCCTCTTATTACTTTGTTTTAAGGCTTTTTGGTTTTTTGTTTGTTTTTGATGGGTCAAGGAGGAGGGAGCTCTGATTCATGGGGGTTTTTTCCACCTATGGCTATATGTGATCTTCCTAAAAATAAAAAACAAAGGACTTCTTGAGCCCCCATCCAGTATTTCTATGTATTTCACACTGTGCTGGGTTTCACTGAGAATATAAGAATAGTCTGTCCCATAGATAGATATTTTTATAAACATGATTTTGGCAAAATGAGTATTTCTCCTTCTGGACCTAAAAAGCAAAGTGATTTTTATAATTTCTAAGGATATTTTTTTCCCAAGAATCCACTGGGTCAAATTCAGAAAGGTTGTCACTTACCCAAGACCAGCTATAGCAAATTGAAGCCCTACTTCAGAGGACATGAACCTGGCAGGAAGTTAATGATGCTTAAGGAAATCCCCAGGCTGGGATGAGCTCACTGACTGTAGAGGTCCATTTTCACTGGGAAGCCTGTGTTGTAGACCCCTCTGTGTGTATGCTGACTTAGACCTCAGGTTTCCAAAGAGTTGTAGTTGGGTTAAAATTTAGCAGCTGAGAACTTGAAATGAAAACAATGTCCTGGGTAACTCTGCTGTGAAGCACACCTATCTGCGCTGGATTTACATTTGGGCTGCTTTGGAAAGCTGTCCAAATCGACTTCCCTAACCACAGCCCAGAAGTTTGGATCACGGAGGGTGCGACTTGTCAGTTTCAATTCTAAGCTATGCCCGGGCTTTACTCCTGCTAATAAAAATGTCCAATTCAAGAACTCCCTTCTCTGGGTTGTGACTTTCATTTGTTAGTGTTCCAAACTATATCCAATAGAGGTACCTAGAAGAAAGTTTGAGATCATTATTCTTCGAGACAGTTATATTTGGCAGTTTCAGGGATGAAGAAAAGTCAATGGTAGGGAAGCAAATCCTTTTACAATGCCATCATTGAGCTGTAGCACTTTAAAGGGCTGCAATTCATTTGTATTGACACTAAAATAAAATTTTTAAAAGAGAGAGAGAGAACACCCCCCCCCACACACACACACACACACACCTAGAAAGTGCCAGCGCCTTGAGTTCAATCAACTAGAAGTCGGGAATACTGAGTGTCTCCATTTGTAAAATGGTAATAATAATACTCACCACCTGCTTCCCAGGGCTGGTGTTTGTGGGTTTGTGTTCATTTCTGAGAGGGGCTTGAGATCCTTGAGTGAAAGGTGTGATGCACAGTATTATAATCTCCACCACAGGGTAACATATGGAGAGGGAAAGGAAGTGTATAGATACGTATGTTTCTGTTTAAACTCTGTGTGCAATGCTGACTTTTATCTTATTTTGCCTTTAAGCTAAACTGCATGGGTCACATTTAGAGCATATGTTGTTATCATTCGCCTTTTTTAGCTCAAGAAAATTGAGTGAATAACGGGTATTGTTTTCCTATTTGCCGTGGTTAGAGTGGTTGCACGTTTTGAAATCTCTGACACACAAAATAGCAGATTCTCTTGTTACGATGCTGAGGGTGTGGGGCTTCAGTTGTGTTTCCCTCCGTTCTATCATCCGTGGATATTGCTGATCTATTCTGAACATTTTGAAATTGGCAAAGTATTACTTTACAAGTGAAAAAATTCTTTTCACCCTCCTTGATAGAAAGCGGACAATGAAACCAGCGCACTATTCGATACCCATATGCCTCTCGCTCACAGCCTCTTAATTGGTCTAATGTGCTTTTCAGTTTTTGCTTTTTTCCTATAATGAGCTTCCACGTTAGTGATCTTATATTTCAAAGCATTACCGGGGACCCATGAGTGTGCTGGGCAAGAACCTACACCCCTGCAGATTGATTTTAATTAGAAACCAGGTGATACAAACCAAAAAGGTTGGTGGTGTTCCTGGGATGGAAGATGTGAAATGGGTTTAAGTAACACTGTATTAGTCATGAGGCAGCAATGGAGTAATGTTGACATGACTTGAAAGTAGCATTGTTGAGTAAATGAATATGTGAGAAGCACTTGCTAAACTAAATGAGTTTTGCAGTTGTATGCACATTTGTGTAATCCTGTTTATTGATGCCTGAAACAATTTGCGAAATAGAAACAAATCCACGAAGAAGAAATATGTTTGGAATTATTTGTTTATATGACAATTTAAAAAAAAACACACAGGAATCCAACTGCCACATTTCATGCACGAAATATACCATATGTGGAAGCTTCCCCTCAGAAAATTTAGCAGCAACCTTTACTGTCTGATGCAGAACAATAAGAAACAACCCGACACCTTTTTTTAAATTTTAACCCTACATCTTTTACTTTCTCTCACAACTGTTTTAAACATGAGAGTCCGTTTTGTAAAAATTTTTTTAACCGAGCAGAGTATCAGGATACCCTACACTATTGTGTTTTGTCTTTAGAAGCTGGTGAAGTAATACTGCATTTCTCTTGAATCAGAGTAATGATTCTGATAGAAAAAATACGTGTGTGTACATTTTCCTAGAAAAAAAAATCCACGTATCTTTACATATAAGCTTACAATGGACCAGGCATGATTTTTAAGTACCTTACAAATATTAATTCATTAGTTTTCATTACAATTCCTTGATTACTATGCTGTTTCAGTTGACAGATGAGGAGACTAAGGCACAGAGAAGTTTGGTAACTTACTCAAAGTCAAACAGCCAGTAAGTAGGGGCGCCAGGATACGAAGACAGGCGGTCTAGCTCTGATGTCCATGCTTTACCCACCACACTGCTGTCTCTCCACAGAGGAGAGCCTCCATGTGGTTGGGACTTTTTTTTTTTTTTTAAGATTCAGGGGGCGCCTGTGGCTCAGTCGTTAAGCGTCTGCCTTCGGCTCAGGTCATAGTTCAGGGTCCTGGGATCGAGCTCCGCCTCGGGCTCCCTGCTCACCAGGGAGTCTGCTTTTCTCTCTCTCTCTCCCTCTGCCCCTCCTCACCACTCATTGTCTCTCTCTCTCTCAAATAAATAAATAAAATCTTTAAAAAAAAAAAAGAAGAAGATTCAGGTTCCTGGTTTAATTTGTCATCTGGATACCAGCCCTTTATTTTTGGAGCCCAGATCCCAAATACAATCTGCCTCCATGCCTGTCAGCGGTTCTGGACCCAAGGGACTCTCCCTCGCGTACCCATTCCTCTGGGCTTCTGCTTTGGTGGGAGAACACTTGTTGCTGTCTGACTCACTTAAGAAGTACAAGTCGCCTTAGCCTTGCCAGCTGCAATCCCAGACTGGATCACTTCTCCAGGTTTGAGGTTAATCAACTGCAAATTCCATTAGCTTCATACAGAGGGAAAATAAAGAACAGACGGCTTCACGTGGGAGCTTGAAGTCAGGTGCGTCTCCTCAGGCTGTCCTGAAGGTATTAGTGGTGGTTTCCCCTGCCTCCAAGGAACCACGCCTTCAGTGGGAAGACAGATCAGACGCGGGCCTTTCCAGAAACTTCTCTGCCACTGGGAAAGCTCTCAAAGTATACCCCCAATGGACACCACAGGCTTCTTTTTTTTCTTTTTTCTTTTCTGGAAAGATGTAGAATTTGAAACTCCGGTTCATTGCATCCCAGCTGCTTCGAGAATGTTTCCTAGGTGCACTCGGGCCGTTGTGGTGGCAACTCTGTGAAACTGACAACTGATTTCTCTGCCCACCACACAGAATGGCTCAGGGGTAGGTTCCAAAGGGCTGCCTTGACTTTGACGTGGGTCCTCACTTGAGGCTTTAGGCTTCTTTTCATAAGTCCCGATGTAAAATGTCTTTAAAACACAAAATAAAAGCCATTTTCCAAAGATCACTGGTGTTTTTCAAAGAAGAACAAAAGTGGACTTGCTAGGACATATTCAAACACAAGCTGTTAGTTTCTCATTAATCTAAGTTGACCAAACAAAAGCGTTGCTGGTGGGATGAAAGAAGTATTATATAGCAGTGTTGAGTAAGTTAGCAATTTCCCCAAAAAGGCGCAGTTCTAGCGGTCTGCGTGTGGGAAGCTTCCCTGCGATCAGGTGAGAGTTCAATTTCCGTTTGACTTTTTAAATGCCATATGGTCATTGTCTCCACGCTTTTCACTTTCTTTGAATCCCTGCCCCACACCATTGGCGGGTGACTGTTTTGCTTCTATAATTTTCCCTCATTTAATTGCTCGTCTCCTCCTACGCCGTTTTAAGGAAAATATTGTCACCATTAAAACCGAAGAAAAAAGCAATAACCCCATTGCTGGGAACTTATAAGCTAACCGACCTCCGATCGCAAATGGCCCCTTTCTAATCATAGTTTGTGGTGGAATGAAAGATGCAATTGTCTGGAAGGGATGAATATGGGATCCATGCTGGCTTGGGGGTCAAAGGTCATCGCCTGCAAAGGTCCCTTTCTCTCTGGCACGGCTCCCTTTGTATAGCATAGTTTGGCAGCTATGTCCTTGCACTTCGGCTACCTGCCAGTGCAGCTGGTACTGTGTCTGGTGCAGACAACAAAGCATCACTCAGCAACCAGCAGCTCTGCATGGGGCCGCTTTTCTCAGATGACAAAGAAAGATGGGCTATACATTCTACCATCACTGCCCATTAAAAGGACTCTTAAATTGCATTACTACAAGTTATTGTTAATTATGTAGTAGTCACTGGAGCTGTAGGAGCTTTCCGGGGAGGGAGCACGGTTCGGCTATATGGTGGGGGGGGGGGGGAGGAAGTGGGGGAGGGTAGCATGGAGCAAGGACTGTTGTTTGTGGGGGAGGAAACCCGAGCAAGCAGCATGAATAGGGTAAGCCCTCGGTGCTGAGGATGGGCTCTGAAGGCTAGCAACGTAGCTGCTGAAGAAGGAATCAATCGGCTGAAAGAATCTCTGATCCGCGCAGTTTGGAAGTTGTCCTGCCCACCCTCCATTCAAAAAGCCACATCGGAGGTTTCCAGCGTTTTCATTTAAGAATAATTTTAAGCAATTTATCACTTGGCTGTAATGCATTCACTCTGGGCTGAAATCAGTAAGTCCTGCAATGTAGAGATAAGGCCTGTTTGAAGGTTGGGGAAAGAGGACCAGAGGTTGCCTATTGTCAAATAGCCAGAAAATTTAAATTAAAGTGATATGTTTACCCCATTTGGCCATCTGGGGTGGCAATACGGCTCCACTGGTGTTACCCAGGTTTTTTCAAGGGTGGATTCTTTGAGATATTTTTCATGGCTAGGGTCCAGTTCTAGCCACTCTTTTAGAAATCACATCAATATATCCATGTGCCCCCAAACTCAGAAAAGTCGCTCAACTGTTTCTGTCGAATTCCTTTGTACTGTTTTGAGTCCGTATTTGTTTTCTCTATCCCTGTCCTTTTAATGGTTCCTAAGGCAGTGACTGAGGTTTTAAGATCTGCTAATTCATTTGCTTGTCCCTCCCAGCTGAATAAAACCACCACACAGTTTCCAAAGGGGTTGCGCGTAGGGCTTTATCAGTCTTCTTTGGCTTATTTTGAGGCTTTTGGCCATTGAAAGGAGATGACGCTGCTCTCGAAAACGTCTGGCAAGTTTTTCATGATGTGTACCAAACTCTAGCAGCGAGAGGATCCCAATTTGATGTAATTTCTCTGCAACAACACAGCGGACTACTTTTTGCTCCGCCCCACCCCCCATGCTTCTCCAGCCCCCCTTGCCGCCCCGCACCCAGCCTCCGCCTGCCAATCCTCTTCAGATTAAAAGAAAATCTAAGGGAAACAGGACACAATGGGGGCAGATGAAAGTCCACAGTCTTTAGTTTCTATCTTTCCTTCTTGTGTCTAATTTTCCGCTTCTTGGTTGTTCTGATCTCAGCTATTTGCAATAGTTATATATAATTTAACATTATACAAAAGTATTGTCATATCAAACATAGTGAAATGGATTCCAAAAACACCATCTGGTATTTGGGAATGCACTGTGAGTTGGGAACGTGAGAAGAGATATTCTTTGCCACTTTGCTTGGGATCCAGCCATTAGCAGTGTAATTGCCAAGAAAAGGTGACAGGCTCCAGGCTTAAAACAAGTGGGTTCCTCCCCCCACCCTCGCCTATTAACTCTTGTGAGTCCTAAACTATATTAAAAAGGACTCTGAGGACAGAGCAATTTAGAACCAAAAAAAAAAAAAAAAAAAAGAAAAGAACAAGGACCGTGGAATCTGATGACAGAAACATACCCACTGCATTGTTGTTATTATCATTTTATGAAGAAAGTAAAATAAGAGGAAATACAATGAGTCAGATACAGGGCAGTGGGCACTGGGGATCGGGTTAATTGTGCTTGCAAGTTATGGGGTTTTTCAATGGATTTGCATGATGAGAGTTTTAGTCCAAAGCTTGTTTCAAAATCCTCATTAGTTTCCCCTAATCCACCTAAAAGTATAAAGACCGAGATTTGTGAAGGTCATCTGGGATGATTCAAACCTATTTAATATCATGGAGGTTTGCACCCACTTCTCTATATGAAAAACAGAATTAAGAACTTTGAATTGTCTCCTGTATCTGTCAGAGTTTCAGGGGCTGCCATGTGAGAGAAACAAAGAAATTCAGAGAACACTGTTAGTACAGACCTGCACTTTGTTTAACCAATTTGAGCTGAGAACAGCTAAGTGAATAAATAAATAAATCCTGTGTAACAAGGAAGAGGCATTATCCTACTGGACAGAAATGAGAGAGGGGACTTCTTAGCAGGAGATAAAAATAAGGAACAGCAGGGGGAAAAAAAAAAAACCACCACTGAAACCGCTCATAGCTATGTTCAATCTGGCATTCACAACCTGGGTCTGTCTCTGTTTCCAATGACAAAAATAGTTTACAAGGGTCACAGTCTTTTTTTTTTTTCCACGCAGTGTGTCAGAAGTTGGGATGTGCGACCCAGAACTGCCATTCCATTACACAGAATAAAATGATATCTGGTGGGTGGATCGAACGCTTGCCAAAGAAGACACGGTGAAAGCTAACCCTCTCAGTCTAGCTCCTGTTTTTAAATATTTATATCTCTGGCAGACTTTTTTGGGGGAGAGGAAACTGAAAGCTCTTTCGCTATCTGTCATTTCAGCCAGGCAGAGGAGAGAGTCTCACGACTTGATTTTCCTCGAGTTTGGCACCAGGAACAGGCGATAGCATTTCTTCCGGGCGGTGAATTTCTCTTTGTGGAAAAACCAGCCTGGACCAAGGATTTTTACAAGAGCCAACAGCCGCTTTCCATACCCGCCTGGGGCAGGGCCAAGTTCCCATTAGCACTGCTGTTACCAAGCGTGCCCGCGCATGGGCCTGCCTTGCAGTGGGCCACTGCTGACCTTGATCAGGGCCTGTCAGGAAATCTCTGAGGGAATCGAGGGGACCTGGGTGGAGGGAAGTGCGCTGTGCAAGAAACAGGGCAGCTTGGCTCCCTAGCTGGCCTCCCTCAGGAATTCTTTTTGTGACCCTCAGTTTTCCTCTGCCCGCCCCACCCTCTCAGGTCCCTCTCCAAGGAATCGGTCCCCAAAGGCAATGGACTGCTGCTTCCTTCTCCTGTCTCCCATCACCTCTGCCACCTCCTTAGCTCAGGGCCTGGAATATTCCATGAACCTTCTAATACTGGGGGGCAACCTTGCAGTGTGCATCGCATCGGGTTGGAGAGTGGCCTTTAAAATCAGATAGACATGCATCTTCCTCATGGCTCTGCCACCAGCTCGCCGTGCAAACACAGACAGGTTCTGCGGCCTCTGCCACAAAACAGTAGGGTAGCTCATTCTAGCAGGAGTGTTGTATGGAGCACATGAGACAGTTTGCAAAGGATCTAGAACACTGCCTGTCACCCAGTGAACACTCACTACACCGAAATTATTGTTCACATAATCAACAAATGCTTTTAATACATCCCTTTTTTGGAGGAAGCATTAACGTTAAGTGCTAGGGATGCGGAGACAGAAAAGACACAGAACCTACCCTCAGGGCTTCTCCTTTGGAAGACACTGGTTCCTCAGCTACAAAACAGCTTTAACCTTCTTCCTCTCTCTACTCACATGCCTTTTAGTTTCCAATTTTCACAAAATTTTTCTAAGGCATCTTTTGGCAATAATAACAACCACAGTTGTAATAATAGAGAATAAAAATAGTAATAGTAATAATAACAGTAATAGTAATATCTATTCAACCTTTGCCCTGTGCCAGGCCCTTCACATATAGGAGCTCATTTCACTCTTTCGGTATATGCTATTAGCCATGATTATGGAAGAAAAGCTGGGGAATTAGAAAAACTGAGTAACCTGCACAGGAGCATTCAGCCAATAATATGTAATAATCAGCGAAAGCAGGAATAATTTCCTTTTGTGTTCTTGGTGGGAATGAGTGAGCTTGATTTTCAAGATTCCAGGATTCTAGTCTAAGTCTGATGGTGACTGTCTTATCAGTTATTTCGGACAGAGGCAGAATGAACCACAGGGACCATATACATTATTCTTTCACCAAATATTTTTCCAGCATCTACCATAGGCTTTGGGTGTTCTGATAAACACAAAAATAATTTGGTGCAAATTCTTGCCCCACGGAGAGCAAAATCCTGAAGAGGAAAAGAAGGCCTGTTTCTGAGTGACTATTATGTAGTAAAAGAGTGATACGTTCCATTGGAGAGTCTCAGGAAATGGCATATCTGAATTTCATTACCTCCAGCTAGGGCTGGGCCAAAAGAGACCCTGAGAAAGGATCCGAGTGCAGGTAATAATGACCGTCCAGAAATGATGAGGAAAGGTGTTCCAGGGGGAGAGAAACACAGTGCAGAGGCCCAGAGGTAGGGATGGGTCAGATGGGTACTGATAAGAGTTCAAGGAAATAGACTGAGGAAAGCTTTTAAGGAAATGAACTTGGATAGAGGAGAGGATGGATGTCAGAACAAGTGGTACCTTGCCAAATTTTATGTGCAAATTTGTTGCTTAATAAATATTCCTTGATGAGGACAACATATGCTGTTACTTAATAAATATTCCTGATGGGGAAGACATGTGCTGAGCTGATGGGGAAAAAAAAAAAAGGAAAAAGAACTTAATCATCCAGGGCTCAGTTTTTCTATTGGATCCCACAGAATCATTCATTCACTGAAGCATCGGAACATTTATTAAGCAGATACCGCACACAAGACTAGGCACAGAAAATACAACAATGAGCAAGGTATGGTCTGTTCCTTTGAGGCATTCACAGTCCCGGGGCAGGGGCAAGCGTGCAAAGGAACAATTCCACAACGGTGTGTCTTGGGGTAGTGCAATGTTGCCTGGGGGACACTGAGGGGGAGCTTCACAGAAAAAGTAAGATTAAGGTTCAAGGTTGAGATTCACATTCTTCCTTCAAGTGAAAGCACTTTGTGCATCTGAAAAGCACTGTACAAATGTTACCTGTCGTTTCTGTATTCTTTTTCCCAACCACAGCTTTGAGGTTTCTCAGCCCAAGGGGGAAACAAGGACTTTATTTTTAGAGCTGGAAGAACACCTTAAAGATCATGTGGTTTTCAGAATAATTGAGTGTGTATACATGCATGTGGATGTGCGTTTGCTTGTGTGGACATATATACTGATATCATATTGAGAAAATGCTGTTTTATAATTTCAAACTGAAAACATTTACTTCTTCAAGTTCCACCATAAAGAGCAATGAGTTTATTCAGATTCAGCCCCAACATTTAATACTGGAGTGATAGGTGGTGTTTGCAGTCATAGCCCCAGTATCGTCTTTATTTCGGTGTTTTGTTTTGCATACGTGGCATTACGAAAACTCTGATTGCACTGATAAGTAGCGAAAGTGGTAACATCTGTGGGCTTTTTGTTTGTTTGTTTTTTGTTAACAGCTTGACTCACAATCTCAAGATACTCTTCATTTAATCTGGGCCAGAAGCTTGAAGGCAGGATAGCGAGACATTTCAGTTTCAGAGTTGAATCAGTAACAACACTTATGATGGTTCTCTGTATTCTTTGACATAAATATGAAAATCAGACGGGAGGAGCCCAAAATTTACACTAACTCTAAAGTGGTCCATAATGTGAATCATGGAGATCAGCATGTCTGAAGTTTCTGCATTAGAATGTTTCAGTTTGATAAAAGGATTGGCCAAAGCAACTGATCTGATGTTAACTTGACATTTATTTGGGGTATCTGTGACTCACTCATACAATTTTAGGGTAAAAATCTGAATTCCAGAAAGACCCCTGCAGAGCTACAGTAGTCCTAATCAGTGACATATTTGTAAGAAATTAGAATGTATATACAGACATGTATTATTATTTTTTTAACATCAAAGGGATTCTGTGGGTATTGCGATTGTTAACCCGTTTGTGATTTGTCTTCTTCTGTATTAAAATTTTGATGAGAATTATTTCTGAAATAAAATTAAATATATCCATAGATATTGTTTAAGTTTTCTTCTGAGCTCATACAAAAATTAGGTAACCTATCAGCACAAATAATTATGATGGTGGTCTCTAATATAAATATAATATGTAGGGGCGCCTGGGTGGCTCAGTCAGTTAAGCATCTGACTTCAGCTCAGGTCATGATCTCAGGGTCCTGAGATCAAGCCCCACATGGGCTCCGTGCTCAGCAGGGAGTCTGCTTTTCCCTCTCCTTCTGTCCTTACCCCTGGGACTGCTCATGTTCTCTGTCTCTCTCTGTCTCTCAAATAAATAAATAAAATCTTTAATAAATAAATAAATAAATATATTATGTATACACATAGACTTAAGTAGATTCATGGATTTTTATTTCAATTATCAAAATAGTTAAAAACGTGTTACAAAATTAAATTCGCATGTAACACTGCAAATAATTTAAATTTAAATAAGTTAGCCCATAAAAACACAGTTTGAAAACCACTGATCAACTCCTAGACTTTCCCAATGGATCATATGCAAGGTAATTTTAGGTGGTACACAAGCCCTTTTTATGTTAATAACTATGTACTTATTTATACATGTATTAAACATTGGCTTTTCCATTTTTTTAATTAATATACACTTTATCTTACTCCTAAATGATTTATAAAATTAAGGAAATGGGCTAATTTAAAGAAAAATATTAGGTAACTAGTAACACAGAGGAATATAGAAAAAATTATAACAGTGATAGATAAATGATTGAGGTTTGCCAAATCCTAACGAAATACAACACACTTGTCAGTCCAAGTGGAGAAATGAAGGACCAGAAAGGCATTTTTGGTGGCAGATGAAGACTTGCCCCCACTTATCCTCATTCCCAATCCAAGAAGACTATCTTATTCATGCTATAAGAGCAAAATCTGCACATTCGGCCACCAGGTCTAATGGCTTTGCCATATAACATATATGACAAACCAACAAGACTTTAAGTCTTAATTGACAAACTAAAGATAAGCCAGGGCCAAATGTCTATAATCTCTTAGGGCTCCCTGAGCACATCTGGATATTTTCAGTTGTTCAATATGGAAAATACGACTCCAACAGGCTTAAATTACAAATATAATATGCATATTATACATATAAATATATGTAAATTATAAAATGCTCTTACAAGTAAAAAGTCCAAAGGTAGCACTGTCTTCAGTCATGGCTTGATCCAGAAACACAGCGTCACCCAGTTTCTCCATTTTGCCTTCCTTGGAATCCTAAGGCAGGAATCTTTCTGAGTTACTTCACCATTCATATGGAACAAGAAAGAGTCCCAGCATTCCCAACAACAACAACAAAAAAAAGAGTCACTCTGGATCCATGTAGGTCCTATGGCCCATCCTTAAACCAAAACTTACCCAGTCATACGTCCCGCATCTACAGTGGAACCTGGAACCACTGGTCTCTCTAATGGGGAGTTAGAAGCTGTTGGGATTGGAGACAGGTGAAAATAAAGACTGGTAAGGCCGTCACAAATATTTCTGGTCATAAAGAAAGAGTAATAATGTCACTGCATAGGGAAGTCTTTAGATTTGATCTGGGAGGGATTCTGGATACTTCCAAGGGTAGGTCATATTCTTCAGAGGTATTCATGAAGTGTTTGTATGCAAGGCGGGAAGAGTGGTGTACCTCCAGTCACCTCGGGTGTTCATGCAGAGCCAACGTCCACAAGGATTTCTGTGTGAATTTCCCCTTGTTTCATGCCACTTTGGGAGTATATTTCCCCACTACATTCCAGCCTGGGCCACTGCCCTCCTTAAGAATTTACTTCCTAGTGGCTTTTTTTAATGGGAGGGTAGTGGTGCAAAGATAATCGCGGAGTGTGATCTGGAAGCCAAAAAGGAAAAACAAAACCATAATTTCCATTTTGAAGTTGAGGTCTGAGGTAGAGGGAAATGAGATGGCTCTGAGAGGCTCAGGGCTGCTTTCCAATGAAGATGTTGGCTCCCCTCCTAGTTTTCCTAGTTTCTAAGTCTTCCCACAAAGTGGGCACTGAAATTCACGACTGCCCCTAAAAAAAGAAACTTACCTAGAAGTAAACCTTCCACAGTTGACGTTTTTATCCATGCAAGTGAGACTGCATTGTAATTGTACTCAAATAGTAGTCAGAAGGATGCAGTTCCCTCCAGCACTAAGCAGCTAGAGAAGGATTTGGGAAAGCATTGGATCTTTTCTGAAGCCTCTTAAAAACGTAACATTGTCAGTGGCTGCCTTTGACTTTTAGAACTGAAAGAATGAGAAATATATTCCACTGAAATGTATTGAGCAGGGCCCATTCCCTTAAATGATTTCATCTAACCACCACATTAGCCCGTAAGCTAAATGTTTACCCCACTTCACAGATAAATAAACAGAGGCTCAAAGAATCGGAATGAATTGTCCCCTACAGATCCAACAGTAGGCTATTGCATGACCTTGAGCCAGCCCCTTCTTTCTCAGAATCCTGGCTCCTCTGTGAAATGAGGCCCCGTGGCCTTAGAAATGCCTTCCCAGCTGCCTCCACCCTCTCCAGCCTCAGAGTGTCTGTGTGGAGCCTTCCTCTTCCAGTCTGTGAGGTCCAAATCCTGGGCAGATGTCTCTCACCATATGCTGGGGGTGATTTAACAAGGCCAAATGGGCAGCCCCGTGGTTGGAGGCGCTCTCCATTACATACAGGGGGCTTGCTGCCGCCTGCCTGGCTGTCCCAGCCCCGGCCCGGCTCCTTCTGCAACTGCAGATGCCGAGCAGCTGAAGATATTTTTAAAGCTACAGCATCTGGCTCCTTGGCAGCCTCTACCCGCTGGTGGGCCGGGTGTTTTGGAGTTGCCTCTGGGCACTTCACATGGTTTGGCATCTGATCCATTGTCTGAGCCGCCTTTTAGAGCCAAGCTTTTATTGTAGGGTGGGGGTGGGGGTGGGGTGGGGTGGGGTGGGGGAGGGGAGGCGGGGGTGGGGAGGTTTCCCTGAAACCAACTTTTGATTATGACCTAGGTCTCCCCTCTCAGTGACATCAGTACGTCTCTGGATCTTTCATGGTGGGTTTTTTTTCCTTTCCTTTAAAAGAAAGTGATGAAAGAAAAAAGAAAGAACATTTCCTCTCTGCCAGAGTGGGTTTGAATAGAAAGCTGAGCAGTAGCTACGCAGCTGCCCAAGTCTTGCCCACCGTGCCCACATTCGGACTAGCTCAGGACACGGCCTTCTTGGCATTCAAACTTCCCTCAGGCTGGACTGCTCCTCAAATGTCTCCCCAGGGAGGTAGGGGATTTCTTTTCTCTTTTTTTTTTTCCTCCTGTTTTTGCAAAAGATTCTGAAGCTTCCTGTCTACATCCAAATAGCCAATTTAAAAAAGGAAAGAGAAAAAGGAAAAAAAAAAGACACTGACACCTAATTCTCCCTGGCAAGCTGTTTAGCTGTATTAAGTTTTTTTTCTTTTTCTTAGAAAGGTGTATTTGAGGGAACACCAGCTCCCCCAGCCTGGAAACTCAGGCTTGGGGACTTGGCCCTGTTTCAGAACACCAGTTTGAAGAGGACTTCGAGTGAGGATTTCAGGCCTTGTGACAAGAAAATTATCTCAGTTGGGGCAACAGGTTCCTGTGTCACGGGGCTGGGCCAGGCACCAGCCCGCCTCTCACCCATCACTTGGCAAGAGCCCCGAGTGTGGTCTTTTCTCCGGCTGCAGGCACAGGGAGTCCACAGGCAGTGGCTACCGGGAGGGGGGGGGGCGGTAGGGATGCCCCTGAGCAGGGATGACCGCTGGGGGCCCAGCCAGGCTGGCCAGAGAGTTGTTTTTGGTGACCTGCTTTTATTGGGCACATCTGTCTCCTTGCCTCCTTCTGCTACATCGGTACAAGACCCCGGAAATCATTACACCCACCAGAGCCGGGGTCTGCAGCTGATGTGGATAGCCAAGGGGGTGAAGGAGGGAGGGGGGCTGCATCACCTCCACGTATACTCAACAGGAAGATGACAGGATTCTCCTCTGATGACTCATAGGAAGATCCCTAACACCTGCTGAACACGTACGGTTCTAAGTGCTTCACACACGTTAACCTGGTTAATGCTCACCACAACCCCATGAAGTAGCTACTGCTGTCCTCCCTTTACTAACGAGGCACTGAGGACTGAGAGGTGAAGAAGTTTATCCAAGACCCAGCCAATATACGGTAGAACAAGGATTTAGACCCAAATGCTCTAGCTCCCTACCTCCCTCTCTTGACCATAAAATAAAGATTAATGAAAATGAAGGTTGACTTAAATTTTGACTCAACATTGAAGACCAAACTCAACTAGGAGCTGTTGGTTCTTTTCAGTCAGTCTTATTTGGAATGTGAGTGGATTGATGAAGAGTGTTTAAAGTGGAAAAGTACTGGGGCGCCTGGGTGGCTCAGTCGATTAAGTGTCTGCCTTCGGCTCGGGTCATGATCCCAGGGTCCTGGGACCCAGCCCTGCATCGGGCTCCCTGCTCAGCGGGGAGCCTGCTTCTCCCTCTCCCTCTGCCCCTCCTCCCTGCTTATGTTCTATCTCTCTCACTCTCTCTCTCTCTCAAATAAATAAATAAATAAATTGTTAAAAAATAAATAAAGTAGAAAAGTATTTATTCAAGATATACAGCCATTCCTAGCATTTCACCGTTGATGAAGGCTATCTTCCTCTTCGACCCTGTTAGCCTCAAGCTGGCCAGCAGGAAGGAGCTTAATAAAGATGGGAAGTGTTTGAGCAGCAGGAACAGTGCCACCTAGGCTTAGGCATTTCAGAATTTTGAGTGGCTGCTGAAAATCTAATTAAAGCAGAACTGCTTGAATTCATTAATTTATTCAAAATACTTATTGAGTACTTCTCTGCATCAGGCATTGTTCTGAGTACAGCAGATACAATAGGGAAAGGGGGAGAAAGGAGTACTGGGTGAGGAAAGGGTCCAACTTAAAATGGGGTGGTCAGGAACGTTGAGTCTAAAAAGTTGACATTGGGGCGCCTGGGTGGCTCAGTCGTTAAGCGTCTGCCTTCGGCTCAGGTCATGATCCCAGGGTCCTGGGATCGAGTCCCACATCGGGCTCCCTCCTCGGGGGGGAAGCCTGCTTCTCCCTCTCCCCCTCCCGCTGCTTGTGTTCCTGCTCTCGCTATCTCTGTCTCTGTCAAATAAATAAATAAAATCTTTAAAAAGTTGACATTGGAGTCAGATGCTGAGGGAGGTGAGGGCTAAGCTGTGCAGGTGTGTTGGGGAAGAGGGAACAGCCAGTGTAAAGGCTAAGGTAAAGCCTGCTTAGTACACCCCAGGAACACCAAGGAGGCCATGTGGCTGGAACAGAGCGAATGGGGAGAACATAGTATGAGATGAGGTCAGAACTGGTAATGGAGGAGGGAGACACTGTAAACATGATCTGTTTAAATAAGCTTCATTTAAAGAAATATCCCCCCAAAAAAATAAAAGAAAGAAACACTCCCAGTGTACCTGAGTAAAGGAAGAAAAATATGAGTGATGGCATTCCCCAAGAATCAGGAATGCATTGGGGCACCTGGGAGGCTCAGTCAGTTTAGCGTCTGCCTTCGGCTCAGGTCATGATCTCAGAGTCCTGGGATCGAGCCCCACATCGGGCTCTCTGCTCAGTGGCAAGTCTGCTTCTCCCTCTCCCTCTCCCTCCGTGATCTCTCTGGCTCTCACTCTCTCTCAAATAAATAAATAATATCTTTCAAAAAAAAAAAGAAAGGAATCAGGAACACATAGCCTGAAGGTCACAGGAGAACGCAGCTGGCCCCCACCTTGGCTCAGCTTCGTTCTCCAAGCCTTGAGGTGTGTTTTTGTAAAATAAGACTAGACCATAGAAATTGAGTCTTTTACTAAATGGGAAGATGAACTTGGCAACCTCACAGGAATGCCAAAAGCCATGCTCATAAGAAGGAAGCAGATTGAATACCCGAAACAATGCTTTGAATCTCGCCCAGGAAAAAATATCCAGAATCCTGCCATTAAATGTCTAGCTCTTTGGATTCTGAAGGCAATAAAGGGTGATGAAGGGGTGCCAAAGGCAAACCCCCCCTATTTCATAATACTGTCAAATATTGGAATATGTATCATTCTCTGTTTACTTTGTTCTCTCAATTCTAAGGCCTCCTTTCCAGCATCTTGTAACCTCATAGCCTGGGAAATGCCTGTCAAGTATTATACTTGGTTTCCTAAAGTGGTCAGAGCCATTGGGCCCAAAACTCTCACATTCAAAGCTTTTTAGGAAGGTACCATGGGTCTCCTCTATGCTTTATGGTTCCTGTCTTAGGCTAAATGTGCAACAGTCCAACAAACCCAAGAACAGGTACATTTTACTACATTTTACTTTTACATTGGTGGGGAGGTAAGTCCCAGCTGTGTGACTTCTCTGGGCCTCAGCCTTCTTATCCACACAATAAGAATCTTAACTCCTGCCTCACAGAGATTTTGTGACGTTTAGACTTAAAGTCTATAAAGTCCCCAGCATGAAGCCAAGCAGAGAAAGGACAGAAATGGCACAACAGTGTCCATGTCCTCTCTGTAAGAGGAAGGTGCTGGCTGAATCATTCATTCAGCAAATAGGTTGTGAACACCTTCTCTGTGGTGGTTGTTACACTAGCACCCATAACTTCAATATTTGATTCTTTGAGGGTAAAAAATGTAAACAATGGAAGTCTGAGGGATTACATGAAGGGTCTACAAAGGCCTGCCTGTCAGCCTGTCATTACTCATACAAAGGGGAATTTCATGAAATAAGTCAGTCAGAGAAAGACGAATACCATAGGATTTCACTCCTATATGTGGAATTTAAGAAACAAAACAGGAAGGGGCGCCTGGGTGGCTTGGTTGAGCGTCCGACTCTTGGTTTCAGCTCAGGTCATGATCTTGGGGTTGTTGGGTCAAGCCTTGCATCGGGCTCTGTGCTCAGCGCAGAGTCTGCTTGAGATTCTCTCTCCCCCTCTCCCTCTGGCCCAGCTCCCTCTCGCGTGCACTCTCTCTCTAAATAAATGAATAAAATCTTTAGAAAGAAAGAAGAAAGAAAACAGATGAACATAGGGGAGGGAGAAAAAAGAGAGAGGGAAGCAAATCATGAGAGACTCTTAACTACAGAGAACAAACTGATGGTTGATGGAGGGAAGTAGGAAGGTGGGCAAGATATGGGTTAGATGGGTGATGGGTATTAAGGGGGCCACTTGTTGTGATGAGCACTGGGTGTTCTATGTAAGTGATGAATCACTAAATTCTACACCTGAAACCAATTTTACCATATGTGTTAAGTAACTAGAATTTAAATAAAAACTTGAAGTAAAAAAAGTAACAAAAAACGTGAATATCAAGGCCCTCTAGGGCAAGTTTTTGCCTCGTATTTTTTTCTTCCTAGCTTTCATTTATTGCTTTATTGCCATGATTCTAGCAAGTATTTTAAATCAATTATAAAATTATGACATGACTTTATAAAAGCAAAGTCCACAGTATTTCATGTGGATGGCTACTACATGGTAGACAAATACTCATTATTCTTTTAACACCCTCCCTTTAATGCCCAGTAGGCCCCTCCCAGGACTCTCCATGAGCTGTGGGGTCTCAGAGCTCATTAAAGGAATACAAAGCATCCACATTATTAGTGTAACTTAACTATTTCTATAACATGGCAAGTATGCAAAATGTTCTCTGATGATTTTTTATAACTTTCTGGTCTCTGCATCAATTTTTTATTTACAACTATATTGTTAGGATAAAATCGTACCATGGGGTAGACTGCTTCCTCATAGCAGCCTGAGCTTCATCATAGCAGCTATTCCAATGTTCTCCCTAAGAAGAAAAAAAAATTATTTTTACTTACTTACTTGCGTATTTGGTATCAGAAGCAATATTTTCCAAAGCATATTGCAAGGAACATCAGTTACCTAAGAGTTACTCAAAAAAAGAGTTTCATGGTCTAGCAAGCCCAACACAGTGAAATAGGGTTTTAGTTTGTGGCATTTCCTAAAATCATAAGACCAATATGTGAAGACATACATGGAGATTACATGAAGAGTAATCCTAAAAGCACTCATGGCGTGTTTGATTTCCAACAATCCCTATAAATTTGTTTGGTAGGAGTTAAAGTCATTCCCCCATACCTGGTGGAAAACTCAGACAATTCTATGACTTTTCTGACAACTCAGACAACAACTCAACTTTGAGATGCCAATATATCAGTCAGTACTTCAATCTACTGGGTCGGCTGTAGCAGGTGGGTGGCATGCCTCCACACAATGGGTGCCCCTGGTTTGGTCTCTCTCCCTCCGTCTCCTCCCTGAGCTTGCTTATCCTGACTTCTGGCCCCTCAGTGGTTGGAGCACAGGGCTGGGAAATCGGGGTAGAGGGAATGTGTAGGAAAGTTCCTCCTTGATAGGTACCTTCATAAGACAGCTTTGAGATCTCTGGGCCTGCCAGGTGTTGAGAGATGCCTTACTTTGTCATGGGCACAGTTGTGAGGTTTCAGAGGATCCTCTGCTAGGCCCCCAGCTATCTCTCCCTCTATCTGACCCTTAGCACCTACAGCCACTTATGCACATCACTGATGTCCTCACTTTGAGGGCCTTCTCCATTGCAGGCTGCCCTTTGGAGTGGGAGCCTTCTTAAAGGACCCTGCAGGAAACAGATGGAAAACTCCAATGGAGTCACTGAAGGGAGTTTAATGAAGGGACTATTCATCATGAGGCAGGGCAGGAGAGGGCGAGTCTAACAAGAGACCAGAAGTGACCTGAAACTGGCAAGAGCAGAGTATGTTACCATCCCTAAGCCTAAAGGGACATGTGAAGGGAAACCTATAGGAGATGACCACCTCATTGTGGTCTTCCATAGCACGTCTTGCTAGCCTACCCCCCAGCCGGGAAGCAGCCCAGAGAATGATACCCCAACCTCTCTCCTCACATACTCTCATTTCCCCTGGTGCCACCTATGGGGCAAACCCAACCAGAAGTCAGAGGGCAAGGAGAGGACAGCCTCCTAGGGCACAAAGCACAGGACAGAAGGGTGGAGGGTGGATTTAGAAGGGCAAACAGTGTATCCACACATGACCTCAAGAAGATATTCTTAATACAGGCTCCACCAGAGACTGGCCCTCACCTGACTCTCACTTCTTCTTTGTCTGCATTCTCTCTTCATCTGCCCACTCCAGATGTTCCAGACATCTCTCCATTGCCATAACCATACGCTTGTTCCTTCCACCTGGAATGCTCTTTCTCCACTCTTTACATAGTGAAAGCTTTTTCACTCTTTACAATTCATTTTAAGCATCACTCGGGGAATTTTCCATAAAATTTTTGTAATTTAATTGAAAAAAAAACCCTGTACTTCTTTTATACATTACTTTGTGCATTTGAGATTCATTAATTATTTTCAATGACAGTCATTTCTCTCTTCTCCTCTGGACACAAGCTCCTTGAGGGCAGGGGTTTGGTCTAGGGGAAAGGGCTACTTTTTCCTGGAATCTCACACATAGCAGGAGCTCAGGAATAGTTCAACAAGGGATTGGCTTCCCCTGTTGGGGCCTCAGTTTCCTTAGCTAGAAGACGAAGGACTTAATGCAGCTGAGGACATGAAAGGCCCCTTTGAGCTCTCAAATTCTCTGAAATGTAAATACTATTCCCCCAGGTGAGACCCTCTTGACTTCTCTGTCAAGAAACTTCTCCCAAGTTTATACATTAACCAGAGAATACAGTAGGGGGAGAAGGTTAGGAAATCTCAGATTACTTATGAGAGGCAAAAAAAATCACATTACAGTGGATGTATACAGTTTCACAAGGAAATGAGCAATCTCTTCTTTGATGGAATATGTGAAAGCTAAACTGGAAGGAATAATTAGATTAAATGGTGATGTAAACTGGAAAGGAAGCCTTACTTCCTGCACTGCTCCAAATATCTTACAGGAGTCAGCAGGACCAACCAGCTCAGTAATTAGAGTGTTCTAACTGTCTCCACTTAACTATGTGCAAGTGATTGAAAACGGGAGTTTCATTGGGCCCCTGGCACCAGAACATTTTGGTGAAATGAGCTTTGTTCTCAGTTACAAGGGATAAAATAAAAAACAGGATTCATGGTGAATGGGTGTTGTAATGGCTTCTTTTCACCCCACACAGGCCAGAGTTCTGCTAGTGCATGCCCAGGAGCCTAATAACCCCATAGAGTGCATAGCCAAGGGGTGCCCGAGTGTGAAGCTGGAATGCAAAACTCTGACTTAAGAGTCAGCAAAGTTCTATCAAGAGCTTGCTCTTCCACTGATAAGGTGTGCAATCTTTGGAAAGCCAAAGCCTGAACTATCTGATGCACACAGGGGCATGGTGACATTCCTTATAGACAGAGAAAGTTTCTGATATACAGAGGAAACTTCATAAAATAATGAACAGGAGCATCTGGGTGGCTCAGTTGGTTAAGCATCCAACTCTTGGTTTCAGCTCAGGTCATGATCTCAGGGTTGTGAGATCGAGCCCCGAGTCAGAGGGAGATTCTCTTAAGAGAATCTTAAGATTCTCTCTCTCCCTCTTCCTCTGTTCCCCCATCCCTCTGCTCATGTGCTCTCTCTGTCTCTCTGTCTCTCTGTCTCTCTCTCAAAATAATAATAATAATAATAATAATAATAATAAATAATAATATAATGAACAAAATTCAGCTTTGGAGCCAGGCAAACTTGCATTCTAACCTAGGCATGGCCATTTACAATGTGGGTGACCTTAGGCAAGCTACTTGTCCTCTCTGAGCCTCAGTTGCCTTATATAAAAGCTTGAATATAAGACCCATAACACAAGCCTGCTTAAACAGTGACTTAGTAGGTTCTATATAACATGGTAGCAATAACAAAGCTCCAGTAAGTGGACAGGTCAGCCCCTCTCATATCCAAGAAGCCAGTCTTTTATTTTATTCATTCATTCATTTATTTGGCAAATATCTGCAGAGTACCTACCATGTGCGTGATCCAGATTATATGGTAGTTAACAAGGCAGCCATGGTCCCTGCCCTCATGAGCCTTGCAGACTAGGTGAGGTAGGAGAGCACAGACTTCAAATAAACAGACAAGTCTCTGAAAGAAAATGCATAGTCCTATGAAAGCAGTTAATGCAGGGGTGCCTGGGTGGCTCAGGTGGTTAAGCATCCGACTCTTGGTTTCAGCTCAGGTCATGATCTCAGGGTTGTGAGATGGAGTCCCAGGTCGGGCTCTGCACTGGGCGTGGAGTCTGCTTGAGATTCTCTCTCTCCCTCTCCCTTCGCCCCTCCCTCTGCCCCTGAGAGAGAGGGGGTGGGTAGGGGCAGAGGGAGAGGGAGAGGGAGAGAGAGAATCTCCCTCTCTCTAAAAAAAAAGAAGAAGAAGAAAGCAATTAATGCTGAGTGTTATTTAGATGACAGAGCTCAAGAAGATTGCTCTGAGGCAGTGACATTTAAGCTGAGAATTAGAGAATAAGTTGGTATTATACAGGTGAAGTGTGGGCAAAATCTGGCTCCAGACTGTGAGAACAGTATGTGAAGCCTTGGAGGTGGAGAGGTGGGAATGAGGCCAGGACAGCTACCGTTTTGTTAACAAGGGGAAGAAAGGTAAAGCTCAGGCTGGAAAGGGGAGCAGAGACCAGCTCAAGTGGGTTGAATCCTACATGCAGAAGAATACCACCCACCCCCCCATACTCCTTGTGTGGGGCAGAGTCCCTGCCTGGGTCCCTGGCTCCATGATGGCCAAGGCAACCTGGGAGAGCAGAGCAGACCTGGCCTGGATGGAAGAAGACCTGGGTCCTAATCTCACATTTGTCACCTAATCTTTGTAAAGTTTGTCTTCAGCACACAGCTTCATTTCTGGAGGCCTCAGTTTTCCACTCCTCAAACAAGACGTATTTGGGCAAAATCATCCAGCCTAAAGTTCTCAGATTCTCAATTTCTTGCTAACTTTCTTGGGTGTCATGGACATTGGGACTGTCACTTCTAGAAACAAAGGGAAGGGAACATGGGCTCTGTTCCGTCCTGCCCCCACTGCCATCCCTGGAAAGTCTCGGGAGAGGTGCTTAAGAAGAAGGAGGAAGCACCAGGGCCCCACAGAGGATGTACTGTCAGTAAGGTTAAAGCCATCATGGCCGAAAGACCGTTCCGTGGCTCCTGCCAGCCTTTGGGGAGGAAAGAGAAGCATCTTGCTCCCCAGGAGCAGAGCCTGCAATGTGATGCCCCAGAGGCGGAGCCACTCTGAGGACACCTGGAACAAAGGGGCCCTTAGATTTTCCGGTTGAGCCTGCTTAGGTCTGTAATCAGTTTAGCTTCCAGTCTATCAGTCCTTAGATTAGTCAAACCTCTAGTGATTTTGGCTGGGTGGGCACAGGCTAAGTCAGGTGGAAAGTTAAGACAATTACCCAGATGATTCAAATCTTGCAAAAGGAGAAAAAGTACTGAATTCAGGGCCCGGCCAAGCTTGGCTTCCTGTAAGCATCAGCCTTACCAGATCACTGCCCAGCCCTCCATGTCACTAGGCTGGGTGGTTGTATTCATCCAAGGAACCCTTACAGAAAATCAGAATCTGAAACAAACGAATACTATTCCCCCAGCAAGGCTCATGGAGAGTTAGAGTGTGCTCACCCTATGCTAAACCCTGGAGCAAGAGTTGTGATTAGCCTCTATTGCTGAGAATCAGAAAATTATAACCCAGTTAGGCAAATAAGACCAAGTGGTAAGTAGGAATTAGTAAACTGTAAAATAGTCAACCTAAGTATTGTATGACTCAAATTGCTATGGGGTTTAGAGAAAGAAGCTGCCAGCAGGACTCAGGTCGAGGAGGATGATTTGCAGAGTTAGCTGAGTGTAAAGGAGAAACTTCCCAGCACAAATGAAGGAAGAGGATAATCCCAACTGTGAGTTAGATAAACCAAGCAAGGAGGTGAGAAAGAATATAGAGAATCTAGGGGCAAAAAAGCAAGGAGCCACTCTGAGAAAGTGCTGAAATTTTTAAAATGCAAAATGTAATCCAATTTGAGGTTCCCAGGCAGTAGTGGGATTTTGACGAAGGTACTCTGTTATGGGTCGAGTTCTGTTGCCTAGAAAGATCTGTTGAAGTCCCAACCCCCAGTACCTGTGAATGTGACTTTATATGGAAATAGGGCCTTTGCAGATGTTAAATCAAGTTAAGATGAGGTCATTGGGGTCGGCCCTAATTCAATATGATCGAAGTCCTTATAAGAAGAGACACACCTGTGAAGACAGAGGCTGAGATTGGAGTAGGGCCTTGCAAGCAAGGAATGCCAACAATAGGACCAGAAGCTAGGAAGCATCAAAGCAGGATTCTCACCTACAGGTTGCAGAGTGAGTGTAGCCCTGCCAATACCTTGATTCCAGAACTGTGAGACAATAAATTTTTATTCTTTTAAGCCATTTAGTTTGCAGTACTTGTTACAGCAGCCCCAAGATACTTATACATCTTCACGGACATTGGTTTGGTCTCAGTGAAGGTGCAACCATCCGTCGCACGGACCATGTGAAGGGATGGGACACAGGTACCTAGCAAAGTGCACTGCGCTCCTCAGCAGGAATTCCACTGCCAGAAAGGGACTGTAGTCCCACACCCTGGGAGGACATGGGCTAGAAAGGAGCTAGCAGCTGACAAGAGAAAGACTGGAGACAGTTTGGTTTGTGGGAAAAGGCATGAGTTTTAGAATGCAAGACTCTGCCTCCTCCAGTCTGGGAAACCTTGGACAAGTTCCCCCTCTGGGCCTCCATCTCCTCAGCTAGAAAAAGGAGATGATAATTGAAGGTAGTTCATAGAGGCAAGTGACTTTTAAAGAAATAGTACACACACACACAGCCTGGCCCCCACACACACACCTTCCTGGTCCCAGGCTTTACCTGGGAGACCTCCCAAATGCTCACACTTCAACCCACAGCTGTGCCTTTGTCCCTACAAAATACATAGGTTTCAGCCCCAACCCATACACCTCCAGACATCTCCCCTTACCCAAATATTCCTCAGCCTCTGGGCCCACTCTTGTCCCCTTGACCGGTCTAGCCGAATGACGCTTGCCTCCTCTGAAACCTATAACACTTAAGAGGCTTTGCCACTGAGACACACTAAAAATCAACTTGCCTTTTTCCAGTATGCTCTGCCTTCCACCCCAGGTTACTACCCTCACCAAAAGCCAAAGAAAGGAATTCAGCCCCCTCCAATGCTCACTCGAAGCCAGACCTTTACATTCCTTATCGTTTAATTTAATTTCATTTCACTTAATTCCATCCTCATGATACCTCTCTGATGTGGCTCTCACCTCTTCGTCTCCTCCTGGGAGAACGGCGCCGGCCACATAAGTAGGTGCTCAATAAAAGCTGTTCTACTATGCTAATACATTCAGTTTGCTTGGGCCAGTGTGAGAGCAGGGCCAAAGAAAAGGAAGAGGACCTTTTGTGTCTCCAGAAAACTGTTCACTGCTGCAGCCAGCCAAAAGGGAAGGTGGTTCTCCTTTTGAAACTGGCTTGGGAGCCCAGAATTTCCACCTGCGCCTCTGCCTTGACCAGACTCTACTTTCAGCACTGCTGACCCCCGCCAAGCTAACCGTCAAGAGAATAATCTTGTTACTGGTAACCTCTTCCCAACACAGCCTCACCGTGGGACAGCCTATTGGGCCGTCGGGCCTTATTAGTGCTCGTGGCAGTGCAGTCGAGTGTTAACTGGATCCCGAGCCTTGTGCTAAACGCTCCATCTGGAGCTACTCTCTCGGAGCACTGATGAGGGCTGCTCCCTCCACGTCCTTAAAGGTCTTCTGAAGAATGGCTCAGGTTTCTGAAACCCACTGGAAGCGAAGGTAGCACCCACAGCGCAGGGGTTCTGACTCCAACATTGAAGAACCAAGAGAATAATGTCAGAGACCTGCTCTTCCCAGTCTCATTCCTGATATGGGCACTTGGAGAGAAAATATATGAATGCTCTGTCTTCTGATAGATATACTCGACAAATATTTATTGAACAGCAACTATATGGCAGGCATCGTTCTGGTACTGGGGTTGTATCAGTATCAAAACAGAAAACCATCTCTGCCTTGCGAAGCTTGTGTTCTAGCAGGGAGAGTTCTAAAAGAAGTTTGATTATGGAAAAGGAAAGGACAGAGAACGTATATTAGTTTGCCAGGGCTGAACTACCACAAATCCAGTGGGTTAGACGACAAAAATGTACTGTCTCACCTGGAGGCTGGGGGTCTGAGATCCAGGTGTTAGCAGGATTGGTTCCTTTGGAGGGCCCTCAGGGAAGAGTCTGTTCCAGGCCTCTGTCCTTGGCTTGTAGATGGCTGTCTTCTCTCTGCGTGTCTTCACACTGTCTTCTTTCTGTGTGTATCTCTATGTTTACTTCTTATGTTTTCCCTTTGTGTAAGGACACCTGTCATATCGGGTTAGGGCCCATCCTAATGACCTCACTTGAACTTGGTTACCTCTGTAAAGACCCTACCTCCAAATAAGGTCACATTCTGAGGTACTGGGGGTTAGGACTTCAACATATGAATTTGGGGGAGGCAAGTAAATGCAATCCATAACAATGCCAAAATAACGTTCTAACTTAGTTAGGATGATAACTAAGTTATGTAACTAACATTATAACTTAGAAATAAGTGCTCTGGAAAAATGAAGCAGGTAAGGAAGATAGATTTAACATCTGCAAAGGCCCTATTTCCATATAAAGAAGGGAGGGAATCCCATGAAAGCAGGGTATGAGGGAGCATTATTAAACAGGGCAGTCAGGAAAGAACATTCTGGGCAGAAGGAAAAGCTAGAGCAAAGGCCCTATGGCAAGGGCAGGACTGGAATGTTCTAGAAAAGCAGAGCGATGAATGGGGCTGGAGCCCAGCAGATCAAAGGGAGAAGAGTAGAAGACGAGGTCGGATAAGAGAGTGAGGAGGGGGCAGATCACGTACTTAAGCCACAGCTTCAGTGGAAGGGTTTGGAGAGACACACGCTCTGGGTTTGCAGTATTGCAAAGAATTGTTCTCCTGTAAGTTTTGGTGCTGGGGGAAAGAAATTGATCTTCTGGGTAACATTTCCTGTCTGCAGTTTGTACAGTGAGTGCTTGCCTCACCTTCCACTCCACTGACTCCGTGGCCTGAGACCATGGGCTCAGGGCGCCAGTACAGGATTCTTATGAGGCTGCATCTTCCCATGTCCACAGACCTGTTTCCTCAGACTTCTTGGCTCGCGAACATCACAGGCCTTCTGCTGCACATACCAAATTGGCCTCAGTGGACCAAAATGTTCTAACGTTCCCCATCATCCAATGGAGCAAAGAGGAGGGAGCAAGCACCTGAGTAAGAACCAGAAATAATAAACACTTCAAAAATTGCCTTCCTAGGAAACAGAAGCCTATAAAAGCTTTGCTAACTATACAATAAAAGATGGGAATGGTTATGCTCCCAGACATGGCCAAGTGGGGTGTCATTAGAGGGAGCTGTGTTTGCTTCTGAGAGCCGTCATCCAAATCCAGGCTGAGTCTGGGAATGCCCTCACTTCTTTCTCCTGGCTGACCCCAGTGACTTGGACCCCAAAGGGTAGCTGTTTATCTTAAGAATTGCTAATATTGACTGAGGGCCTGCCATGTGCCAGGCACCTTATAAACATCTGCTCCTTCAATCTTCATAGATATTACTATAGATATCACTATTCCCATTTGACAGATGCAGAAGCTGAGCCTCTGAGTGGTTATTTTTGCCAAAGATCACACGAGAAAGTCAAAGAACGGTGAAGCTAGGGCTTGAAGCCAGGCTTCAAAGCCTGTTTTTTTCCCCCCCAACACATCTTGCTATGGTCCAGAAACCCTATTTGGAGAGCAGAAGTCTCTACTTGAAACTTTCTCTCACTTAGCATGCATGTGAAAAGTTTCCTTGTATGTTTCTCCTCTCTCTGACTAAAAAGCTTATCTCACTACGAAATCCCAGTTTTCAAATACTAAAATAGTACCCTACTCTTCAGTGCCCATCTCCAGTATTACCCCTTTGTGAAGCCTTTACCCATAGTCCCTCTCCCCCAGCAAAACCTGGATATATTCTCTCTATACTTTGAAACACCAGTAAAATAAACATGAGTATCAGAGTCAAATGGACCTGGGGCCATAGCTGAACTTTGTGACATTGAACAAGTTATTTGCGTCCCCTGAACATCATCTTCTCACGAATACAATGGGGATTAAAATTCCTACCTCAGAAGGTTTTCATAAGGATTAAAAGAAATAATGTACAGCGAGTAGGTAGCCACTAGAAGTTGCTCAATGAATGTAAGCACTTTCTCCTGCTCTCTTAGAACCCTCAGAACTTTCCACATTATAGAATCACTATTTATGGCTTGCCTTCTAAGGTACAGGATCTCACTTATTTTTTAGGTCTCACTGGTACTCATGTTTATGGAATGGGTTTAAGTTGCAAGTTATTAACCCTTCCTGGAAGGAAGGAAGGAAGGGAGGGAGGGAGGGAGGGAGGGAGGGAAAAAAGGAAGGAAGGAAGGCAGGCAGGAAGGAAGAAAGGAAGGAAGTTAGGAAGGAAGGAAAGGAGGGAGGGAGGGAGGGGAAGAAAGGAGGGAGGGAATCCCATGAAAGCAATGGGAGGAAGGAAGAGAAGCCCACAGAGGGAGGCTCACACGGCCAAGGAGGCTGAGGAGTCACAAGGGCAAACTGAGCTGTTTTCTAGAGTTGTCAGGATCTAGCCCTATCAGGGGCTGTATCCTTTGTTATCCACATACATCATGCACACAACATGTGCACTTTTTAATAGCTAGTAAGTGATAAAAGATGGAAAATCTAGGCAAAGCATTCCTCATGTGTTAAACCCAGACTGAAGTGAAGAGTAACTCTGTAAGTATCAGGAAGTTCCGTTTTGCTCCTTACCCACACTTCACCCGGGAAGCCCCAGATAGACAGTCATGGCAGCACAAGAGGCCAGCATCAGGTCCCTCTTTCTCCCCTTGGTGACGGAAAACCTAGTCTCAGGCGAGAACTGCAGAGCGTTGCTTGCCCTCAATCCGATGACAGCAAGTGAAGGAGAAGAAATGGAGCCCTCTGCCCCCACTACTTCTAAGTCAATTAGAACATGCTGATTTCCCTAACAGGATTATCTCTGTCCTTCCCCAGAGCCTTTTCCATTAATGAAGTGATCAATGATGTCTCCGTCACTCACACATCAGTCTCCCTCGTAATAGAGAAATCATTTAGTAACCCAAACAACCAAATACAGAGTTAAAAATTCTTACTTTTAAAGCCATCTTTATGGCCATTTTGCTCCCTCCAAAAAAGTGTTTTAACGCTAATGAAAATACCTCTTTTTCTGTGTGGCATTATTCCAGTATTTTATTACTAGGCTCTGGGGTGGGGCATTATGGTTTATTTCTAGCAACACGGGGCAGAAAAAGAGAGGGAATTGAGTTCATGGGGTGACAAAGAGTGTTCCCCAACCCCTACCCCAGCCCATCAGAAACTTGGAAATAATGGATGAAATAAACTAGATAATCCATAATTCATGGAGAAAATTTAATCATATGTAAGCAGAAATGGAGACAGGTATCTATAAAAGTATTAGTAGAGGATATTGGAAATCCCCCAAAGCCTTCACTTCCAGAGTGATCTTCCTAAACCACAAATAGGATTACTTCGCCACCTGCTTAAAACTTTTCAAATAGCTTCCTCTTGTTATGAGGACAAAGTCCTAACTCCTTAACTGGGCTAGGAGACCTTGCCGTTTTTCACCCCTGCTCACTTTCCTAGCCTCACCCCAGTACCCTCCTAATCTTGTCTCCGCTGTGCCCCCCACACACACCCACATATGCGTCCATGCACACACACAGACGCACAAACACACACACATGCACACGCATTCACAAACACACACAAACGCATGTGCACGCTTCCCCCTACTCCTATTGATCTTTCAGGCCTCAGAGCAGACATCACTTCTTCCAGGAAGCCCTCTAGAAATGTAAATGAGGGGCTCTTGGGTGGCTCAGTCGTTAAGCATCTGCCTTCAGCTCAGGTCATGATCCCAGGGTCCTGGGATCTAGCCCCACATCGAGCTCTCTGCTCAGTGGGGAGTCTGCTTCTCCCTCTCCCACTCCCCCTGCTTGTGTTCCCTCTCTCGCTGTATCTCTCTGTCAAAAAATAAATTAAAAAATTAAAAAAAAAAAAGAAATGTAAATGAGATGCTTTTCCTATGACTCCCCAGTGGCACCTCATACTTCACCATCTTAACCCTTCTACACGGTTTTGTAATTGCTTTTTTACCTGTCTAGCTCCCCTAACTAGATTACGGGATGAATGCTGTATGTATAATGTCTACCACTGCAGCCCTGGGATCTAGGACAGGGCCTAGCTCACTAAATACTTGTCAAATTAAACTTAATTGAAGAGACTGAATTTAATATGACCTGGAAAATCTTAGGCAGGCCTAGCACGTAGTAGGTGCACAGTAACCATCTGTCATATTGAATTGAATTAAACTGAATATGACTTGGATCATCTCAGAGAGGCAAAACAGATTAATTGCATTTCAGGAAGCCAGTAGACAGTTAATAGAATCAAATAGTATCGCCATATGGGATCAAGGATGGTGTTCACCCAAGGACAGAGGTCATAGTGGAACAGGAAAACAATTAACATGTTCAGGGGGAAGAACTGGTTGTTTTTACCTAGCCCCGCTCAAGAGAAGAAAGTCTGTGAAGAAAGTCTGCGAACCAAGCCCCGACTCCAACTGGCCACCGGACAGGGTGCTCAGCTGGGGCAGTGGACTCATTAGGCCTCATCATCCCTCACGATGCTTGGCCTCCTTTTCTCAGATTCACTCTTCAGCCAGCATCCCATAAACTTGCCCTGCGGATTTCACAGGGAGACCGTGGACTGATGCTGGCATTCTTTTTTCCTTTTGGCAGCTCCATTTCTCATTGCAAAGGACTAAGTTGGCCCTGGTCAGGCACTGCCCTCTTGGAAGCCAGGCTAGTGGGAATTCGTCCTGACCATGGCTCCGTTCTGAGCCTAGGAACAAATTTACAGAACTGCCCTGGCTGAGCAGTCAGTGGTGCCCCGCCCCCCCCCCTCCCCAGAAGACCCTGCTGTCTCATTTCTTCTAGATGCAATGGGAAGCAAACCTAGGACCAGCATACCTCGGTGAACACGGGCTGAGGGACCTGTGCCTGCGGCTGGCTACGCTGGGGCAATCCAGCAGTAAAGGCACGGCCAAACTTGGCAATGGCAGGCGGGCAGACACTCAGGCGAGTCACACGGGCCTGGAGATAGTCTTGGGTGGTGGGATCCTGGCAGCTGGATGGGTGTTTCAGGCAGACTCAAGTTGTACGGAGGGGCACAGGTCAGCATTAGGCAGGGCCTGGGAGCAAGACTCCATTCGCAGGCAGGTGGAGTAAGGAGCCCGGGACAATGGTAACCAGATTCTCATCCTGGCTCCCTTTTGTTGAGCACAGACCATGTTCCAAGCAATGTCGTCGGTGTCTTTATAAACATTATCTAATGAACTCTCCCAACAACCCCGTGATCCAGGTACCAACAACACCCCGATTTACGTTGAAGAAACCACCCTGGATATAACTGCCGATATTTGGCTATTGTTCACCTACCAAAAAACAATGGCAGCTTCCTGTGGCTCCATCCAATAGTGACTGTCTCCATGAGGACTGGCCCAGGAGTCTCCTCAGGATGAACACGTTAGTGGAAGTGAACAGACAGGCTGGAAGTGAACCAGAGGAGGGGTCAGGATGACACAGCCAGCTAGGGCTTGAGGGAATGACGGCCTCAGTGTGGACAAGTTCCAAAAATACTGTTGTCGAGCCCCCAGCAAGCGATCGTGGGGTCTCTGGCCAAGGGGTCTGGTCCCACAGATAAGCCCGCTGATGTTTACCAGTCAAGGCACAAGCGAAGTCACAGACTGAGCCGCCCCCTCTCCCAATACCCAGAGGCCCAGACAGCCGTTCACGTCTCTGTCAGCCCTTGCCGAGCCTCCTTCTGTGAACAGAAATCAGATCACATGTTGCCTGAAGTCAGATATGTGACCAGACTCAGTGCACTGTGCAAGATTTCACCAATGATGAAAATAACTTTCTCCTGCTGCATTTAACATCTGGTGTCACAGATTTTTGCTGAGAGCCATAAAATCACTAACTTGCAGAGAAAACCTCATTGTTGAAAAATACATTTATGGAGGGGTGGGCGGCAGCCAGAGCCCGGCTCTGCTCTGAGGCTGCCTCAGTGTTCGTGGTGGCCGTTGGTCTCCTCGGCGGACGATGACTCTCACAAGGCCTCAGGAGCAAAGGGGGGCAGTAATGACAGACCCAGGCTGGTGACTCGGTCACTGACTAGCTGAGGTACCTTGGACTGGTTCCTTAACCTCTCTGATCTTCCATTTCCTTGTCTACAAAAAAAACAAAAAGGGATATAAATAACCACCTGCCAGGGTGACTCCGTAGTCAATGAGATAACATATGTGACAGTGCCTGGCACAAGAGTAAATGCTAGCTTCTTTCTCCTTTCTCTTCCTTTTCTTTTTTTGCTCTCTGACATTTCCTTTCAGACCCAAGTCTGCTTGCACACTGTGGCATTTGTCAAAGACTTGTACATATAACAAGCTTGGCCCAAGCTGCAGCTCACTGGGACCCCCTGCTCTGCTCGGGTTGGAGGCACCGATGTTCTAGTCCGTCTCTCCCAGTGAAGTGGAAGTTCTCTGGGGAAAGGGACTGTGCCCATTCCCCCAGAACCTGGCACGCAGTCGGGTGCTCGGGCACGTACTACATAGAGGAGTGAACAGTGTGACATCAAGAAGCAGCAGGAAGGGGGGCGCCTGGGTGGCGCAGTCAGTTAAGCGTCTGCCTTCGGCTCAGGTCATGATCCCGGGGTCCTGGGATCGAGCCCCGCGTCGGGCTGCCGGCTCCGCGGGAGGCCTGCTGCCCCCTCTGCCTGCCGCTGCCCCTGCTCATGCACTCGCTCTCTTGCTCTCTCTGACAATAAATAAATAAATAAAATCTTTGAAAAAAAGCAGCAGGAGCTGCAGGCAGGGAGGAGGTGGTACCACGGTGCATGGCAACAACCGGCACTTACCTAGCATGCTCCTGCTCCATCCAGGTCCGGGGCGAGGCCTGGAAATACAGGGATTAAGTGATAAATGGGTGAGCCTCAATTTCCCTGATAAGTGAGGGCTAGCATGGGAGGGCTTGCTCCTTGTAACTGTAATGGTGGACTAGGGCACCTGCCTCTTGCCAGGCCGGCCACATTTGAGACCTCCTCTCCCCTGCTTGTCCTTCTCATGGCTGCCCTCAACATTCACATTAAGTCTACTTTCCCTTGCGTCTACTTGTTGCTGTGGGTAGAGCACGCAGAGGAAGCAACAAGATGTGACTGACCCTGCCCTGCCCACAGCATGGCCTTGACGTCTGAAGCCACCCCAGTTGGTATAAGTTTTTGCTCAGAGCATGTTCCATCTCCCATGTCTCTCTGTCTCTCTCTGTCTCTGTCTCTGTCTTCCTGCCCCCCCCCACCGCCACCTCAGTGTGTGTGTGTTTCTATTTCTGAGTGTGTGTGCACTGTCTCTCATACACTCTTGTGTTTCTGTCCCTCTCCATTTCTCTGTCTCGCCGTCTCCCCACGACCTGTGTCTCTGTGTGTGGGTGTCTCTCTCTCTTTCTGTCTCTCTCAGCCTGTCTCTGCCCTCCTTCCCCCTCTGCCTGCCCCTCCCCCGGCCCTCCCAGCCTGCCCCTACCTGAGGCCCTCCCCCAGATGCCGGGGGCGGGGGGGTGGTGTCCACACACAGCCCAGCCACTCTGTGCATATTTTTAACTCTCACTTATTATCTCCACCGCCCGCCATTTTTGGCTGCAGGCCACAGCAAACAGAATGTGAGAAAGCAAAAACTAATGAGCTTCTTCAAGAGAGGATAGGGAGCTTCTGTTATTTCATTTAGTCCTCAGAGTTTAACTTCTGGCACTTCCGTCACATCTCCAAATGGTAAGTGAAGGTTGTTACTTTTCAATTTGGTTGGGCTGTGTAGCACATTTCATCAATTAAAATGCACCCTTAGTGCAAAATCACAACAGGGCCGGCAGGAAGGGTGCTAGTGTGTGAGGGATTGTTTTTTTTCAAAGTTACTTTTGTTCCGTGTAGTTACGATCTGTTCAAGGCACCCTTTTGCTCCAAACACCACCACCGTGCACCTGAGAGCAACGTGTGTGCAAATCTGAGGCAGGGCAGCCCTCTGACTGGCCAACGACCCTGCAGGCCCTGGACAGCCTGGACCCAGGGTGAACCCGGGGCTCTGGATTTAGCTCTGGATCTGCTAAATGGCCTCCCAACCTATGGAGTGACCTGGGCAGGTCATTCAACCTGTCTGTACCCTGTTCCTGACGCAGCCATCCCTCACCCATATGCCCCAGAAGGAATTCTCTAACTGGAAAGATCTTCAGAAGGGGAAATGAATGAGTGGAATAATAGGCTTCCCCGACCTCCCTGATATTTGTTCATCCAACGGATACTTATTTACTGCATGCCAGGTACGGTGCTCGCCTCAGTATTTGGAAATGTGAGATTTGAAGACTTCAACTTTCTCTCCATCCTTCCCTGCCAAATTGGGGTTGATGAATTTGAGTCACCACAAAAGTGTATCCCCTCAACCTTCTATTCTTCCTATAAAGTTTACATGGAGAGAGAACTAGGGATGCACCCTTTAAAAAATTATTGCTGTTTCCTGATTATAAGAATAATACCTTTATTATAACAAAAAAAAATGTTTATCACAGATCAAAAGAAAGAACAAAATGTAAATCAGTCACAGTCCTTCCTCCCAAAGAGCACCACTATTTTCAAAGGAATGTCATTTTTTAATGTCAACAGAAAGCAGCAAGCCCACTAAAAGAGAGCTGAACCCTGGAGAGAAGACCTAAATTTCAGTCATTGTATGACTGAGCACCCATTTTACACCAGATGCCATTATGGATTTACAAAATTAGCAAGGTAGTGTCTTGCCTTTCCAGGGCTTGGGAAGCACAGACTTACTGGTAATTTTTACCCACATGTTTTAAACTCAGATCTAAAGTCTCTAAACCAAGAACATAAGTTAGGAATGGGCTCCATATCTGATTTTCAGTGAGGGTTTTTTACTCATTCTAAAGTTCTGTCCCCCATTTTACTTTTCCCACTGTTAGTACTTCCCCATCCCCCACAGTTCACCCCTTTGCACTTGGATTCTTTTCCCCATGTTTCCCTTTCGGAAACTGTGAACACTTGGCAGCCTTAGCCTTGTGCAATGTCTAAGAGATTAGCCCTAATGTCTCGGGCAGGCTATGAATGACAGAACAGAGAAGGGTACACAATGAGCAATATTACATTTTTACAAAGCTCCTGCAGATGGGCTGCTCGTAAATGCTCTGAACTGGACAGGACACGAAGAACATCCCAGGTCTGTTCCCAAAGTGTGGTGCTCAAAAACTAGCGTCCCTTGCAATGTTGGAGGACAGGGAAGGTGGTGGTCAAATAGATTTGAGAAATGCTTCTGGCCCCATCCCAGTAACAAAACACATTAACCCATCAAAGGCTCTGAGAAATCCCCTGAACTCGCTTTAACCCGGCAATTCCCAAACATCTGACCATGGGTGTTGGAAACACTCAGGAACATCCTATAAAGCTCATGTGGGGACATAAATGGCAGTTACTGTTATTGTAGAAGTTATTCATATTAATATTATGTTAATGTACCAAAAAGAGACATTGGATCTGGTGTTATTGACAACATCCTTCTCTTACCACTGCCAGAGTCATTGCTATTATACAAGGTCATCACTGATCTGGCCTCTGCCCAGTTCACTAGCCTCAGCTCCCACCCATCCCACACTTCAGTCTTCCCAGATTGCTTGAAATGCCCCCAAACACACATGTGCTTCTAATTGCTCCCTCGCTGCAATCCTCGACTAACTTACCTACACAGTTGGCTCCTACCCATTTTCTAAGGTTCAAATTTCCTCCCCCCGTGGAGCTGTCTCTGAACCCTCCGGGAGCAGGACACCCGTCCTTGTTTTTTCCTGGCATTCTGTTTATACTTCATCCACTGAGTAAGAGGGTTTGCTTCCATTCCTGTCTTCTCTGCCAGGCTGGGAACTCCCAGAGGACAAGAATAGTGATTTATTCTTCTTTGTATTCACAGGATTTAGTGTAGTGACTGATTCATAGAAGTTTCCAAATAAAGAGATGAAAATGGACCCACATCCAGAGGTCAGGCAAACCCCAGTGAAAGGGGACAAAAGGAGAAGATGCTTGAAATAGGAGAAAATGTAGGCGGGTAGCAACTGACATTTGGAAGCTTCAGCTCTAAGTGACATCCTGGTTTTAGTAGTGTCTCAACAACATTGGCAACATCCAGACCTGTGGGTGGTCTGTATGGGGGTGGGGGGATTGCAGAACAGATTTCCAGGAAACTGAACCTCAGACATAGTACCAGGAGGTCAGGATGGGGTGAGCCCTAGAAAAAACAGGGGAACTCAGATGCAAATCTCAGTCATTGGGAACCAGTCATTGGGTTGATTGAACTAACATCCCAGAGTTCCTTAAACTCCCCTTAAATGGGAAGAGGATTGAATCCAGATTTGGAGGCACGGCTGAGCCCACAGGTGTAGATTAAGTGGCTGCACCTGGAGGATTAGTGGACTGCAGGGACAGGAAGCCATGCCGATCGTTAAGGATTCCAGGTGCTTCTCTCCACCATGGCCTTGCTCAGGTCTGTCTCTATCTTTATGATAGAACCTCAGACTCTCCCCCCACAATGATAGATTTCTACATTCAGATCACCATTCCAGAAAAGTGGCTTCAACCTACTTTCAAAATCATTTGTGCCCTAGAGTTTACATCCCGGAATCAGACTCATGGAGTTGTAATCCAAAGATCTCCTCACCACAATATACTCAAAGCCAGGTTGGGAGCTTCAGTGACTTATTAATAATGTAAAAACCACATATCCAAATGGTTTTGGGATAAAATGGATATAGGTAATAAATATAAGTGGGATTCTTTCAAGAAAAAAAAAAAAAAACCTGTTCGTTTCCTTTTAATGGCTGAAGACAAAAATCTCTCAAGTATCTATACCAATCAGAATAGTTAAAGGAAAAATACAGAAGATTCAGGTCAAGCTAAGAGGATTTGAAATGTAGTTTATATTATTCAATAGCTTCTAAAAATGGGGGGAAACAGATTCTAATTAAATCTGAAAGTCCCAAATCCATATCTAGATCAAACTGTGAAGGGAGAAGCTGACCACATTGGTTTAGAATGATCTTGTTGGCAGTATGGGTACTGGGAGGAAACTCTTCAGTAAAGCATTGGAAAGAGGCCAAAAAGGTCTAAAGTTTTACATTTTCCATGAAAGGTCTAAAGGATGAAAGAGAATTTTCTGTTTTGGGGATTTTTGGGGGGGAGGGGGGCATTGTTTTTGGTTTTGTTTTACTATATCAGTCTGGGCACCAGAGAACAATGAGAGGAAGAGATAGAAATGATGGAATACTGGACGAGTGGGGGCCAGACAGAAGGATGGACAAATGGATGGATGGGTGGGTAGATGGACAAGTGAGTGTGGGTGAAAAGGCAACATTTTGGAAATGTGGATAAAGTGGGCAAGGTTCTAACTCGGCCACTTGCTTGGTGTTTTCCCCCAAAGGCCACACATAGTTTCTCAAAGTCCTCGTGCTTCGTGGGATGGTCAGGACAAATGCCATATGCAACTCAAGTGTGCGCTAGGATCACTCTGTCCTTTGAGAGTCTAATAACATTGCTGAGACACTACCTCCATGCCATTCCTCATCAAATCTCACAGTCTCCCCAAGATTGCTGTGGTTCTAGGGCTTATATGTTCTTGATCTTCTTACTCAGATTTTTTTGTTCCAGCTACATCTAGAAAGCACTCTGTCTATCCTCTTCTCTCTGTTCTGACTCAGATATACAGTTCTACCTTTTTCCTTGATTTACCCCAGATACCGCTCCTATACAGTTCACTGAGAATACAGGAGAACATTGATGGACGGTGACACAAGAGAACCACACAGCAGATGGTGTGGTAAGAGTCACTATCAGGCGGTCCGGCGATCAGAGGGTCCTGCTCCTCTAATCTCACAGCCATCCCTGCAGTGGGGGAGTTTCTCGCTTGCTTGCCTTCTCCTCAGAATCTCTGGCCCCCTGTTACTGTTTGCTTCCACTCTCTCCCTACATTCCTCTCACGTTTTTCTTCTCTGCTCCCAACACTGCACATTCGTGTCTATTTCGTACCCATTCAGGTTTCTCTTCCCCTCCTCCCCCACAGCTCTCCCTGGCTGTGCACAGGGGCTCCTTATGATCCAACACACCATGAAGGTGTGTCCGAGAAAAAGGCTTTTCTCTCTGTGACAGGGATCGGATTTGTCTCAACGTAGCAATCCACCCCCCGCCAAACCACCACCACACTCTTATCCCAGCAATAATCCTTAGACGCCCAGCAACCATTACTGTTAGCTCTGAATCAGGGGCTGAAGGTCTATGCTCCTTACCTCAGTCTGTAACCCGGCCCAGGCCAGCCCCACCCACCTTCTCCTCCAGTGGCTCCCTGAAATCCACTTGGCTCCTGGGTTTCTTAAAAACCAGTTATCTTGAAACATGAAGAGTACACAGGGCCAGATAATGCTAAAGCCATTTGATTTATTTTACCTCATTTAATGTCACAGCAATCTTATTAGATGGGCAGTATGCCCATTTTACTAATGAAGAGACTAAGGCTCAGAGAGGTTAAATAATTTTCCCAAAGTCGCACAGTTTTCCTCCTTCCAATTCATTTTCATTCCTGTAGCTGAAATGATTTTTCATATCTGTGAGCAGAGTTGTTTTTCTAAAAGGGAAATGTCACCTATAGTTAAGAGTCCCTTATGGGGGGTGTCTGGGTGGCTCAGTCGTTAAGTGTCTGCCTTCAGCTCAGGTCATGATCCCAGGGTCCTGGGATCGAGCCCCGCATCGGGCTCCTTGCTCTGCGGGAAGCCTGCTTCTCCCTCTCCCACTCCCCCTGCTTGTGTTCCCTCTCTCGCTGTGTCTCTCTCTGTCAAAAAATAAATAAAAAATCTTTTAAAAAAAAGAGAGTCCCTTATGGTTTGCCTCAGGAGACAAACTGAGGGTTGCTGGAGGGGAGGTGGGTGGGGGGATGGGGAATTGGGTGATGGGCATTAAGGAGGGCACTTGATGGAATGAGCACTGAGTATTATATGCAACTGATGAATCACTAAATTCTACCCCTGAAACTAATAATATACTATATGTTAACTAAATTGAATTTAAATAAAAAAAAAGTGAAATAAAAGGGAAATGTCACTTTCTTGCTTAAAACTCTTCAGTGGGGTGTTTATACACAAACAAGGAATCATGGAACACTTCATCAAAAACTAGTGATATACTATATGGTGACTAAAATAACATAATAAAAAAATAAAATAAGACTCTTCAGTGGCTGTCAACTGTCCTCAGGGACAAATTTATCATCGGTCCTATCTTTCTCCCAGCCACCCTCTCCTTGCTTCTCCCTATTCCCTTAGACTCTAGGTTCTAACCACACTGAATTATATGTTGTTCCCCAAACACACCTCCTGTTCTCTGCATCTCTTTTGTCTGTCTGTCATTATCTCCCTACAAGAATGAAATCTTCTTTCTTTTGTTCATCACTGCTGTAACCTCACTTACTATCTACAACGGTGCCTGGCACACAGTAGGTCTTCACATCAGCTGAAATAAGTCAATTGTTCAAGTTCCTAGAGCAAAATGGTAGAGCTTGGATTTGAACCCAGGTCTTTCTGACTCCAGGGTTGACTCTCCTTCCTTTGTCCCAGGCTGCTTCTCATGAACAGGGCTCTCCACAGGGGCCTTGAGCACAAGTAACATAAAAATAGGAATAGAGGGTGGAGGGGAGGGCGGGTAAAAGTGAAATGGAATTAAAGGAGGTGCCATGGAGGGATTTTGTTTATTTCCCAAATAACTTGGGGCTCCTGCCCAACACGGTACAAGATCCTCAGGCTAGAAGCCCTGGTTCTCATCTCAGCCCAGCCAGTAACTAGTACTCCCCACCTAAGAAGTCACATAGCAGGGCGCCTGGGTGGCTCAGTCGTTAAGTGTCTGCCTTCGGCTCAGGTCATGATCCCAGGGTCCTGGGATCAAGCCCCGCATCGGGCTCCCTGCTCCGCAGGAAGCCTGCTTCTCCCTCTCCCACTCACCCTGCTTGTGTTCCCTCTCTCGCTGTGTCTCTCTCTGTCAAATAAATAGATAGAATCTTAAAAAAAAAAAAGAAGTCACATCTCCGTCAGACTTCCATTTCCTCTTCTGGAAAGGTAGTCTGTGGAACAAGGTGATTTAAGGTCCTGAGGGCCTGCAAAAAGTAACAGCAAAATATAATGTTTTTTATTTACCACACCATTATTGTCTGAAGACCTTCCTGGGGAGCTAAGTATATCCAGACTGCAGTGTTCGCCCAAAGAGCACTTCTTTCACTGTTATTTATCTATGTGGGCCCAGGTAAAAAATGGCTAAAGCCTTGATAGCTTGCTAAGGACAAACTCTGTGAGCACACCTGTATAATGCCCTGTGGGTAGGAGAGCCTGCCTAGGTGCTCAAGGAAGACATTTTCTTTCTTTCTTTTTTTTTCTTAAAGATTTTATTTATTTATTTATTTGAGAGAGGGAGAACGAGCAGTGGGGAGGGGCAGAGAGAGAGAGAGAAGCAGACTCCCTGCTGAGCAGGAAGCCCATGCAGGGCTGGATCCCAGGACCCAGAGATCATGACCTGAGCCCAAGGCAGACGCTTAACTGACTGAGCCACCCAGGCGCCCCAGAAGACATTTTCATTTAGCCAACATAAAGTTACCAAGGCCCTGCACATAGTGCCTGGCAAATAATTATGTAAGTAAGTAACAACAGTCATGTTCCATTCATTGCGTCTCTTGGGGAGCCAGGGAGGGTTTAGACAGGGAAGTCATACAGTCAGATTTGTATGACACCAGCTTCTATGTGAGTTCCAGACAGCAAGACCGGAGGCAGAGACCAGTTAGAAAATCCACTGCGACAATCCAGGAGAGACTTGATGGGGCCCTGAATAAAGTCAGGGGGACGTGGACAGACCGACACCCCTGGGAGGTAGAGAGTGACTGAGGGGAGATGCAATAGGAAAGCACCCCTATGGCCAGCATTGCTGGGCAGGACAGTGATTAGTACTAATCACCACACTCAAGGCTTGCTTGGTTCACCAGTCCAGGGAGGCAAGATGCCAAGAGGCACAGGTGTTCCACCGCGGCCTCTGCCTCTCCTGATTGCATAAACAGGCCTCCTGCCTTCCTGCCTCCTCAACATCCAGCATCCCCAGGGAGACCTGGCCTCCAGTCCAGGGTGCTCGAGGCAGAGAGGCAGAAGGGGTGCAGGCGTCCAAGAGAGGGTGAGAGCTCCTTATGGGCATTGTTATTCAGACTCTACCAAGTCCTGGAAGGGCTGGTGGTCCCTCCCGTGGGCCCAGCTTCGTGTGATCTTTGCACACTCCACACCCGCTCGCTACCATCTGTTTTCCATCGATGCTGAGCACAGGCTCGTGCGTGTGGTCACAATCGCCCAGAAAAATCACTCTGCCAACAAATACGAAAATGCTCCATTTCATCCTATCCCTCTCTTTCTCTCTTTTTAACTGACTTATGAAATGGACATTGAAAATATTGGCCCTTTCTATAGTGTCTCTCCCAACCCCAAGGAAAATATAATGACATCGGATTCCCCTTGATATCCGGACTTTATTGAAAGGGAGGGGCACCTCACTGCACACATACAAGGGCCAAACCAAAATAGGAAATATGAGCAAAGTGGTTGCATCCTTTTGCAATCAACTATTATAAAAGCTGGCCATCCCCTGTTCAATAAGAAAATATGGAGTTTCCACCAGGCCCAGTTTTATTTTACATAATTGTAACCATCTCGCATGTCAATTAAGATAGAATGTTACCTTTGGGATGGGAGCAATTAGGGCCCTGAAGATTGAATTTGGAATCATGATTAGTCTGTTTTACATTTTGCATTCATTTTCCAAAATATACAATTGTCTGATTCAGCCCAATTTTTAAAAACATATTGTAAACTTATTTATTTTTTAAGCCAAAACAGACGTGGGAGGCCTGCTAGTAACAGGAACCCTAGCAAAATGGAGGATGGGGTGGTGGGGTTGCTATTTGATTAGAGTCGATTCTTAAATTTCCACAGCAAGAAAATATTGAATGTGGTGTAATGGTTGCTGGATTTTCTTAAGAACTGAAATCATTACGCTCTGGCTATGATCCAAGTTCTTCCTTTTTTTTTTTTTTTTTTTTTAGGTTACAATTTGAAACGGTGCAGAACATGCTATAGTTTTGTAGTCATTCATGTAATGTCATTGAATCGAGCTTCTGGAAATAGACAAAGGACTTTGTGTCCCAAAATGTTCTTCTGGCGGAAAATTGATAGCAGCATGAGATATGCTATTACTGGGTTTGGTTCTGCCTCCAAATTTGTGCTGACTAAAGTGATTTCATGAGAGAGAGCGAGCGAGAGAGAGAGGGAGAGAGAGAAAGAAAGAAAATGGGTAAATGAGTTGCCACTGTGTGGGGAAGCTAAATGCTTAAAATAAATGCAGCACAGAGGAAAGGCACACATTTCCCAGCAGAGATATGCAAGTTTTTTCAGGGGTCACTAACATAATGTGAACCTCTTTGCTTGCTTTTCTGAAGTTGTTTCCCAAACGGAGATGATGAACAGGCAAATGCAGGACATGAACCCCCTGGGTAATTCCCCCAAGCCCTCCCCTCCACAGTGTTGTCCCGCTCATTGTCACCCCTCATCTGGAGCTTTTGCCAGATTCATCAGGACGACAGGCGAGTCCAGTTTCACCAACCAGGGATGCGATCTGAATGCAAATCAGGCCTCAGCCTGGACCCTCCAGCCAGGACACATGGTGTTGGGCAGAAGCCCAGGCCCAGTCCATTCTTTGCCCCCTAATGCCTTTCCAAGATTTGCCATCTTCATTGCTACAGTCCCTTTCAGAAGGAAAAGCTAGAACTGTTTGTGCATAATGTGAAAGATATGTCAATAAAACCCCTTTCCACATAAATAGTACATCAAAATATTACCAAATAATGCTGGTGACTTTGCCAGCAGGCAGAGGACTCCATCTGGAGATAATATCTTCCAACTGAGAGGCGTCCAAGGTGCCCTTTCCCGGGCAGCGGGCAAGTTGACCATTCTGAGGCTGAATGCCATCCTCTCTGCACATGCAGGCTCTCAGCGATCCCCCTCCTCTCTGGTCCTGCCTAGACCACCCACATCTGGATCTGGGAGCTGTCTGCTCCCCTCCAAAATGAACACCCTGATCCTCTTTCCTCCGTGATGGCAATGGCATGATGCTTTTCTGACCACACTCCAATGATACCCAGGTATCCTCCAGAGGTGCCCATAAGCACAGTCCTGGATTCTAAGGGGGCACAGAGCAGGCTGGCTGCACCAATATTCTCCATTCACATTCTTCTATCAACCCAGTGACCACAGCAAAGCTCACTATTGGGTCAGTTCTCAAAGGCATCAGAAGTGACAGCTTCTGGGGCCCCTGGGTGGCTCAGTCATTAAGCGTCTGCCTTCGGCTCAGGTCATGATCCCAGGGTCCTGGGATCGAGCCCCGCATCGGGCTCCTTGCTCTGCGGGAAGCCTGCTTCTACCTCTCCCACTCCCCCCTGCTTGTGTTCCCTCTCTCGCTGTGTCTTTCTCTATCAAATAAATGAAATCTTTAAAAAAAAAGAAGTGACAGCTTTTGAACAAAGTTTACCTCACTTTCCCCTAACTCATGGATCTCTCGCCTCTGTTAATTCCTATGTCATTAGAGTCTGAGCCACATAGATATGCTTTTCATTGTTCTCCTTAGTTATTCAACAAATGTCTGCTGAGCATTTATCATATACAAAAACCAGCAAGGCAACAACAGTAAACAAAATATCAGTGGGGGTCGCCCCTGTGTATCTCCACGTACAGCTGACCCTTGAACAAAGTGGACTTGAGCTGCGCAGGTCCAATCATATACATTTTTTTACAGTATAGTACTGCAAATGTATTTTCTCTTATGAACGTCTTAATAACAGTTTCTTTACTCCACCTTACTTTATTGTAAGAATATGGTATGCAATACATATAGCATCCAAAATATGTGCTAACCAACCATTTCTATTATTGATAAGATTTCCAGTTCACATTAAGCTGTTGGTACTTAAGTTTGGGGGGAGTCGAAAGTTATAGTAGATTTTTGACTGCGTGGGGCTTGGCACCCCTAAACATCACATTGTTCAAGAGTCAACCATATCAGTGTGAATCCCATCTACTCTGTTGAAGTCTGAAGGTTTCTGAGAATCCTTAGAGACGTTTGTATTTATGGTCACCCAGGTTCCCTTTGTAAATGCCTTCTCTATCTAGACCCACATCCACCAGGTCATGAAAAAAGTCATTTCTAGTTATTTAAAACTTCATGCAAAGCTTTTGTGAGTTTTGTGAGTAGGTTTTTGGAAGAAGTTGCTGAGCTTGTGGAAGAAACAGGAGGGAGTGATGCAGCAACACAAGGGCATGTTAAGCATTAAATGTAAAGGGTTGGACCATCCCACCAGCCAAGGATTTCAATATGGGACTTCATTTAGCTTTTTCATAATTCACTCATCTCCTTCCCACCAGCTCGGCCTCACCCTTCATGATTCTCTACCCCTTTGTATCTTCCTTCTCAGGAGAAAAAAAAAAAAAAACTTATCTTCTAGATGCAACTGTTAGAATAATTCCCCTTTTCTTGGGGAAGGCGGGTATTGGGCTTACAACAACACTCACAGCCTTTGATTTCAAATACCCTTAGTGAATCATCAAGGTTATTTTCCCAAGCAAAGAGAGTTTCCTCCCTAAGAAAAACGTTCTACCAACTGTTAAGATGATACATATTTTTCCTTATTATACAAAGAGGTGTGACACAATTCAATTCAGTGTCACTTGCCATTCTCAGAATACATTCTATGTCCTTGGCACCACACTGAGCCCCCAAGCATACAAATTCACTGAATCCCTACCACACCTTACTGTGTTGGAGAAATTGAGGCTGGGAGCAATATGATTTTCAGATGATAAGAACTATTCTCTTAACCAATAAGTAAGTAACTCTCCCTCATACAACGTAGCAAAATTAATTACTTGCAAGGTTCAACGAGAAGTACAAAAATAAAAAGGCACGATCCCAGCACCAAGTGACTTACAGGATAGTGATCCATAAGAAACAGCAGACAGACCTGGATGTAAATCCTCTCTATGTTGTGAATTTGTTGAATGACCCTGAACAAGTTACTCAACCTCTTTGAGCATAATTAGTATCCTCAAATAAAAAATGGAAATGATAACAGTACATAGCTGGTTAGGTTGTTTTGAGGACTCAGTGAGGTAAGATATGGAAAGTACTCGGCATCGTGTTTAGTGCATGAGGAGTCCCAAATGAATGCTATCTTTCATTATTATACAGAATATATTTTATAGCTTGCTTTTTGGATTTAGCATTTTATAATGAGAATCTTCCTGCTGCTGAATACCCTTTCAAAACATCATTTAGATGGTTACGTACTATCTTATCACATGGCATACCATAATTCATCTCACTCTTCCCTCGCTTCATTTATCTATTGGAGAATAATATTGTTTCTCTTCTCAATATGTTTGACATCTTTATATATTTAGGCTGTTATGTCTCTCTTTATATTTGCAAAAAGTATTTTTCCAGACGTTTGCCCTTTAATTTTGTTTAAAACATCTTTTGACACACAGTTATTAGTTAATTTTTACATAAATTTTATCTGCGTTTTCCTTTGTGATTCCTTCCATTACTTTTAAGTTTACAAAATCCTTCCTACACAGAGATTAGAGGGTCATTCACCAACATTTTTTTCTAGTGTGAGGATACATTTTTCAATGTAAAGTGATTCATAAACCAAATAGATTCTGCAATGTAATGTTGGTGGTTTCATCTACACATGAGCATCCTCAATATCCCATGACTTGAAGGAACTTTTTAACAGTGTTAGTAATGCTTTTTTATAACATTGTTTGGGAGATTAAATAAAAATCAAAGTTGAGGGGCACCTGGGTACCTCAGTTGGTAAAATATTTGACTCTTGGTTTCAGCTCAGGTCATGACCTCAGGGTCATGAGTTTGAGCCCTGTGTTGAGCCCCATGGTGGGCTCCACACTCCACACTCAGCGTGGAATCTGCTTGAGAGTCTCTCTCTCCCTCTGCCTCTATCCCTGCTTGCGGGCACTCTTTCTCTGTCTCTAAAATAAATAAATAAATCTTTTTAAAAAAATCATATTTGAGGCACTCATCCTGAGCAAGTTAGTCCACTACCTCCTTCTCGAGTAGAGTGATTTCTAAAATCTAAGAAGTTGCACAGATCTCCAGAAATGCTTTCATGAACGTTAAAGCTCTCCTTAGCATGGCCCTGGCCCTTAAAGGGCTCTCTGTTTCCCCTGAAATTCTGAATAATTTAGAGAAAAGACTTTGGAGTGAAGCTGACCCAGATTCAAAGCTCAGCCCTCCTCTCAACACTGTAATTGTCTGAACATGTTCTAGGTAAATCCTCTGAGCCTCTGTTTCCTCAAAATGGAAGAAAATAATGGAACTGACTTCAGAGATCTACTGTGAACATTGAAAAAAGAATGTATGTAAATCTCTTAGCACAACACCTGACAAATAATAAGTGACCAACAAATGTCAGCTATTTTTCCATTTTCTCCACCCCAAGATGCTCATGGTTGTTCTTGAAGTCTAGTTGCCCAGCACAGACTGTGGAATAAGATTCCTCAGAACACTATAGCAGGAGGCCTCCCACTTCAGGAGAAGTTTGGCCTTCTAGCAAGCTGGGGTGGCAGTAAGCCAGAGATACTGGGTCCAAAGCATAGTGTATCAGTTTCCTGGGATAGCCGTAACAAAGTACCACAAACTGGGTGGCTTCAAACCACAGAAATGTATTCTCTCCTAGGCCAGAAGTCTAAAAATCAAGGTGTAAGTCTGGGGGCTCTGAGGGAGAAACAGTCCTGTGCTTCTCTCCTAGCTTCTGGTGGCTGCCAGCAACCCTGATCTTCCTGGGCTAGTAGGCACATCTCTCCAATCTTCCATCTTCACATCACCTTCTCCCCTGTGTCTGTCTCCTCTTCTTCCATGGACACTTGCTATTGGCCTTCCTGGGTCATCTAATCTTGAGATCCATAACTTCATTACAACTGCAAAGACCCTTTTTCTGAATAAGATCACATATACAGGTTCTGAAAAGATATATATTTTGGGGGGTTACCACTCCACCTGCTCTACAGAGGGTCCTCCCCATTAAGTGAAAGAGATGGGGTACAAGGAGGAATATTCAACAATACCTCAGGTTATATCCTTGAGGACCAAATGACCATGGCAGCATTTTAATCACCTCCTTTACACATCCAAATCAATAGAAAATACAGATATTAAAATGGATTAAAACCATAAGGGTAAAAATGGTTATCAGCTTACTGGGTCAAAAAGTATATCCTTGAAGGAATCCATAGTCACTTGCTAAAAATTGCAAATATGAGAGTCAGGGATTTCTCCCAGTTTATTTTGAAAAGGCATTCCCAGCCTGACAAGGATTTCGTTATTCTTTCTGCTGCTGATATTCCTATTGATTGGAAAGGAAGATCCCAGGCAGGAAAGTGTCAAGGTGATAGGAACAGTGCCTTGAAAATGCCAGTGCTTTGTAAGTGCTAAAGATAAAACATGACAGAGAGGAACAATCCCTCCATTACTCTCCCTAAAGGTATCTTCTGCCAATTGAAATAAATTGTTTATGTTGTGTGCACCATGTTTATGTATCTTTACTTCCTCTTTCCTGGCGAGTGTTTTGCAAATTGATTAAGGTTGTTATAACTGTGGTTCCTCAATTTCAAGCCCCATTTTCCTTTTTCCAGGTCAACTTCAAGTGAACTTTAAGAGATTCCTCCTTATTGGAAATTTGTAATGCAAATGTAATGCAAAAAAAAAAAATGTGACTTTAAAAAGAAACGTTAGAGGAGAAATTAATGACTTCATATCTGTGGTGTTATTTGTGAATATAAAAGGCATTTCCAAGTCCAAAAAAATAACCAGATCTAGCTATTGGTTCATATAAATCATTCTGTCTTTCCTAAGTATATAGATAAAGAATGAATACTTAACATTACTTACATGTGCTTATTTAATTTTGTCTAAACAAGTCTTTGAACCCACTCATTCTCTTTTCAGCAAATTGTACTGAGTGCCTACACTGTGTGCTATTTCAGGTACTATTTAGGGTGAGCTGTGGGAAAGTCAGACACATGCCTCGCATTACCCAACCTAGGTGACCCAACCTCTTCTAGATCTCCCACAGTGATGGAATCTTCATTGCCCTTCTAGAGTAGCTCATGCCATTGTTGAACCTTCATGAGTCCACAGGAAGTGGAAAGCAGGTGACAATGCGTGTTCCTGGAGCCACTCCCAAAATTCTGACTCAGCCAGTGACCTGCAATATTAATGACTTGTGCAGGGGCTTCCCAGGTGGTCCACAGACTGTGTGTTGAAAACTATTTACCCAGTGAAAAGGGAATACCAACAATGCTGCCAAACCTGACTTCTGTTTAAGGCTTGCACAGGACTGAGCCTCCTCCTGGTTAGTCACAGGGCTACAGTGGGTCTCTCAGATAATCTCCCTGGAATTTCTACCCACTGTCAAACTTCCACCCTTTGGGGTCACACAGAAAAAGTCTTCTCTTGGGTCATTTTCTCATCAGCTGTTTATTGAGTGCCAGTTATGTGTCATGCATGGTTCTTGGAGTGCCAAGGCTCCAGCAAAGAATGAAATAGTCCAAAACCCCACTAGGAGCTCACACTGGAGTGGGGGAATGATCCTCAGTTCTCCTCCTCTCATTTGATGCACACACATATGCATCCATTTCACAAACATAGATTGGACCAGGCATGATGGAGTAGACACTAGTTCCCACCCCCCTTCCAAGGAACCTGTAGTCCAAAGTGAGAGACAAACAAGTTAAACCCTGTAAGGCAGTTTATTGAGTGCAAAGAGGGAAGAGTCTGCAGGTGTTATAAGAACTTAGAAAGGGGGGCGCCTGGGTGGCTCAGTTGGTTAAGCGACTGCCTTCGGCTCAGGTCATGATCCTGGAGTCCCAGGATCGAGTCCCACATCAGGCTCCCTGCTCGGCAGGGAGTCTGCTTCTCCCTCTGACCCTCTCATGCTCTATCTCATTCTCTGTCTCAAATAAATAAATAAAATCTTTAAAAAAAAAAAAAAAGAACTTAGAAAGGGGCGAGCAAGGAGAGGATCCCAGAAGAAATGACAGTAGACCTAAGCCTTGAAGGACAAGTAGGAATTTAGAGCAGGCACAGGCACATCTACATGAGAGAAGACTAAAAGGAACTCAATATGACTGAAGCAATGGGCAGGGGGCGTGTGGACAGATGGAGGGATGAAGCACAGAGAGGTAGGCAGGGACCCCAACAGTGAAGACTCGATTTTTATCCTGAAGGCCATGGGGAGCCACTGAAATGTGTCCCCAAAAATGGAGTAAACTACTCTGATTTGTGTTCTAGAAAGATCTCTCTGGGTTCGGTGAAAGGAATGGAATTAGAGAGGGGAGAGCAGAATCATAAAGTGAGTTAAGAAGAACTTATTCCAACGGAACAGGCCAGAGTGATGAGAGCCTCAATACACAAAGGCACTGTGTATGTGTTGGAGAGGGGGGCACAGAGTTGAGAGATATTTAAAAACTGGAATTGGGAACACCCGATGACCAATTAGGTGTCAGGAGTATGGAGGAGAATGAGTCCCTAAAATAGTGGGATGGCAATTACACTCCCCAAATTTCTCTCCATTAGCCTTTCACCAAGATTAATAACCCAGTTTTCAACTTTTAAATCACCCCATTCCTCCCAGTCTTTATTGCTATTCACAATAAGTGAGCTGAATTAATAGGAAGCTTGATCATGGTCTCTGTAGAACAACATCCTCAAGTTGAAACCACCTACTTAAATACCCCAGCCTAGTTTAAATTATCTCCAGAGCGTCAGATCAACTAATAAAAAAGGAACTTGGTGATAATCCAAGACAGAATATCTGAAAGAAGTGGAAATTCTCCTTGCTGAGTAACTGAATCTAAAGTTCATACAAACCAAATTACACCCTATGGCCTTTGGAAAATGATGGCAGGCTTGCGGTAATCACACAAATCCCAAAGTGATTACCTGAAGGGGCAGTAGGGCGGGGGGGGGGGGGGTGTGGTGAGGGCAGGAGGAATGCAATTAAAGAAGGGGTAAACAGAGGCCTTCTGTCATAGTTATGGCTTTTTATTCTCATGCTGATGGTGGGCACATGGGTATTCAGTTCATCATTTTATACACCATCTGACGGGCCTGAAATATTTCAGACATACCTAGGATCACATTCAGGATCTGTTCACAACCTCTGTGATCTGGGCCAAAGGTTCCAGGAGGCCCAGTTTTCGAGTTTAGAGACTTTAGCATGTGCCAACTCTCTTCACCCAGGTACTGGTAGATTCTTGTGTATCTGAGGAGATCGTGTGCATAGAGAGCAATGCCCACAGCTAGCTGTATGTTGATTGCTTCTCGGTATATTAATCACATGTATCTAGTAAATAAAACTTTGAAAATTAAAGGAAAAAGAAGAGAACGACAGAAATCATGATTGAAGCCAGCGGGTTTTACTCAAAGCCCTACACACTTTTGGGGGGGTGGGGGTGGAGAAGGTTGAGTGACCCAGGCTAGGAAATTTTAATTTCCTCCATTTCTCTTTCACAACCAGATTTTAGGCCTGCCTAGTTCACCATATACATATACACACATACAGAAATGTACACATACACATATACATGGCTTATACACACACAATAGGGTTAATGACCTATTAACCAAGTGGACCAAGTGCACCCAACAAAGAGGGGCAACATAAAATTACTGAATGAGAATCCCATTTCCCCTTTATTCACCAAAGGGAAGAATCATGTTTTTCATATGTACTTCTCCATGAACACTTCCGTGATCCCTGTAGGGACACTAAGCTCTCACCAAGGACTGGTACCAGTAGGTGTTGTCTTTTTGCTTACAGTCCTCACTCCACTAAACCCACAATTACCACTCTGATACTCGTTGAGTAAACAAATGAGTGAATGGAAAATAAAAGAACAAAATAGAAAACAAATGGATGAATGGTTGGACAATTTGTCTAATCAATTAATTCGCAAATAAATTATGTCCTGTGCTCATTAAAGCTATAGGTCATCCACAATTTGAACACGTATATTAATTTCTGCACATGTTCATTTCACAGCCAGAATCCATGCCTAACGATATTTTCATGTGTGAACTCTTAGAATCAAGACAAAAGGTCTCCCTTCAACCAACATGATTACCCTTGACAGTAGCAGTATAAACAGACTCGTGTTAGAAATTTGTTAATTATCTTTCTGCCACTCACATCTACTTTGTTGATCTGCTTTACCAAGAGAAGGCTTTTTTCCCGGGCAGCATGTTGGGGGCCTCCTATGTGGAAATCGGCTAGAATGCAAGCAAAGACTATCTAATTGCATACTTTTCCATCACTTTTCTTTCACGGGCAAATCCAAAGGCCAACAAGTCAGCCACAGTAGATTCCTCAATCAACAGAAAGAAATGAAGACCTCAAATTAAAATCTAATTCGGTTATTGTTGGGCATTTCCCAGCAGGACTGTGATAGATGGAATGGTGAAATGCAAAGATGTCATCAAGGAGTTGACCATCTAGGTAGGGTTGCAGACATTTCATTCATTTCTTTACTTGTTTAACTATTGTTTATTTAACATGTGCTATGAGCCAGGCACTTTGGGTAAACCCTGCTGATAGACATAAACGAAGTGCCATGATCCATGCCCAGAAGGGGTTTGCAGTGCAATAGGCAAGGCAGATATTAAGCAATAAGCATACACACAAATACAAAACTTTAAATGTTACATAGGAAAAGCATGAGATTCTATGAAAGAGCATAGTAGGTTCCTCAGAAGTTAAAAATAGAGCTACACTACAACCCAGCAATAGCGCTGCTGGGTATTTATCCTAAAGATACACATATAGTGAAAAGAAGGGGCACATGCACCCCAATGTTCATAGCAGCAATGTCCACAATAGCCAAACTGTGGAAGGAGCCGAGATGTCCTTCAACAGACGAATGGATAAAGAAGATGTGGTGCATATATACAATGGAATATTATTCAACCATCAGAAAGAATGAATACCCACCATTTACATCGACATGCATGGAACTAGAGGATATTATGCTAAGTGAAATAAGTCAATCAAAGAAACACAATTATCATATGGTTTCACTCATAAGTGGAATATAAGGAATAGCGCAGAGGACAAGAGGGAAAGGGAGAGGAAAACTGAAGGGTAAGAAACCAGAGACGGGGAGAAACCATGAGAGACTCTGGACTCTGGGAAACAAACTGAGGGTTGCAGAAAGGGAAGTAAGTGGGGGGATGGGGTAACCGGGCGATAGGCATTAAGGAGGGCATGTGATATGATGAGTACTGGGTGTTACATGCAACTAATGAATCACTGATCATTACATCATAACTAATGATGTACTATATGTTGGCTAATTGAACTTAAAAAAAAGAAAGAAAGAGCACAGTAGGGGATAATATACTTTATTTTGTTTTATTTTTTATTTATTTGAGAGAGAGAGAGAGAGCACAACTGGGGGGAGGGGCAGAAGAAGAGGGAGAAGCAGACTCCCCGCTGAGCGGGAAGCCCAATACAGAACTTGGGATCATGACCTGAGCCAAAGGCAGATGTTTAACCGACTGAGCCACCCAGGCGCCCCAGGGATAATATACTTTAAAGGGAGAGTTCAGAGGTGACCTCTCTGAGAAAGTATCACTTGTGCTGCCCCCATCTGTGACACTTATATTTCATGGTACAGCAAATGTAATAAGAGCTGACACAAGACGCACAAAGCTCTGTAGACATATAGGTTAAAAAGGCCTTTACCTCCAACTAAAGATGACTCCTGGAAGACGTGCCCCTTTTAGATCTCCTGGCAGGATGGGCAGAGATCCGACATGTGGAGAAAACTGCATGAACAAAGGAACAGAAGAAAGAAAGCCAAGTGTGTCTAAGAAACAGCAAGTAGTTGAGCACAGCTGAGGAACAACATTCAGGGAATGATCAAACAAGACCAGATAGTGGAGGGCCTAGAATGCCCAGCCAAGGAACTTAAACATTATTCTCTAGGCAGTAAGGAGCCATAGAAGGCTTACGAGCAGGGTAGTGGGATGTTCAGACCTGTGTTTTCAGAAGATCGGAATGTCAGATGAGTGGAGAGTGGATCATATGGAAGGACAGAGCAAGAGTGAGCAGAACGACCAGGTCCAGATGGGCTTAGGAAAGACAAGCCCATGGTCCACTTGATAATAGGGGCCTGAAATGGGACAGCGAGCACAATAACGGAGAAGGCATGACAAATGCCAAAGTCAGCAAGGTGATGTGCCTGGCTAGCCATAGTCCAGTCCTGACTGGCCTTAGAAAGTGAGAGGGTGGTATCAGTTGAGATGCTAGTGTCTTGAATCTCTGGGACCAAGGAGATGGTGGTGTCACTAAGCTTGACAGGTAATCAACCAAGAGGAGCAGGTCTGAGGAAGAGACGCTTTGTTTGGTTTGAGATATTGTGTTTAGGGACTTGCAGGGCCCTCTATCCAGCAGACTGTGTAAGTTCAGGTCTGTAGCACCCAAGCTGAGATGCCCAAGCCAGAGGCTAGCGGGCAGATTCAGTGAGACAGCCACAGTCGGGACCTGGAGCCCCAGGGCTCTGCATCTGTTCTGTTTAGCTGGTGAGTTATCGTGAAGTATTTACTGTACTCAAGCCTCCCTGAGAACTGGGACCACAGCACCTAACCTAATATCCTCTGGGATTATTACTGCTAATAACTCTTTATTGGGGAAATCAAATAGCTGTAACTTTTCACTGCTGTTGGAAAAGCTGGAGGGGTGAGTCATGTATTACCCACAGAACTCTGCCCACGCTAGCCACATAGTAAAATTAAGTTCAAATAAAATAGTTTGGAAGAGTGTTTCATTTCAGAAAGGCTTACATTCTTCCTCTTACTGGAAATGAGTGTTACAGGGCATTAAAAAGCTCTAGGCCCTATGTGGTGTTTAATATAAGGGCTCCATTTTTTTTGCTTCAATCTGCATGAGATCAATACTAAAATCCATAAGCAGTAAAAGCAGTTACAATAGGCCTTTACACGGATAGCACCATACACTCTATGAAACACTTGCCAATGTTACACTTCAGACCCTCAAAACAACCCCGCTTTCCTTCTAGAGAAGCCGAGGCTCAGAGAAGTCATAAGAGGTGCCCAAAGTCACCGAGGCAGGAAGAATCAGAGCCAAGGTGCAGTCTAGAGCTTTGTCATATTTGTATCATACTGTATATTTGTACAGCACTTCACAGTGTGCAATGCACCATCATGAGAGCTTAGTAGATCTTCTGGGGCCCTGTAGTTGATCACCATTGACTCCCCTCTACGGTAGGGAGAACTGAGAGGCGGAAAGACTGCATGGTGCCAGGACTCCTGGCTTGGGCTCTCTCTGTCCTCTCCCCACCCTGTGCAGACCTCCTTCTAAGACACCCAGCAAATAGAGTCCATTGATTATTGTTACTGTCAGACAACTGGGACTTCCATCTGTCACATACTATAGGGACTAAAATAGCCCCCTGATCTCTCCCTTTTTGCCATACCCCAACCCTACATGTACTACTGAAAAAGACACTTAAAAAATGCTGCCCTTTTCTTGAAATGCTTCCAAGGCTTCAGATCTGAGAGCCCCCAATCAAACTTCATGGCTTTCCCCCATCCATACATCACCAATTTCATTCCCCTCAAAGCTACTCAATCCAGTATGCCAGCCGATGACCACTCCCGTGAGTCTGCTCAGTTCATCACATGGGCCAATATGCAGAGAATACTGAGTAACCTTGTCCAGTACAGAGCCTGGAAAGTAATTTGA
>NC_138372.1:45304361-45368108 GCF_054177405.1 Leptonychotes weddellii
TCTGTGATTCAACAGTCTTACACAAATCACAGCACTCACCATAGCACATACCCTCCCCAATGTCCATCACCCAGCCACCCCATCCCTCCAACCCCCCACCACTCCAGCAACCCTCAGTTTGTTTCCTGAGATTAAAAATTCTTACCAAAGGCTTCTTAATGGAGATGGAGTGGGAGGTTTATGTTTCATATGACAAAGCAGAACCTCCTCTAACCCATCCTTGGAAATCTCTCTGTTCCCTGAAGTGCCTTTCCCTGTAGTTGCTGCTACCCCTCCCCCTTCTCCCTGCACCTTCTCTAGACTCTTCCCTTCCCGTGGCCACTCCCGCCATGCCCTGTAGCTCTTCTCTTTGTAGAGCAGTTGGCATCCCCATCCACCAACCCCATCCAGGAAACCTGAAAACATTCCTTGGCGTCCATTTCTCTTAAAAAACTCAGGAACTTTAGAGCAGGAAGAGAGACAGAGTTGGAGAAAAACTCTAAAAACTATTGATTTAATCATTGTTTCTGCCCCCAAATAAACACGTAATAGCCAACATTTTCTGTCTCAGATTCTTTGCATACGTTCTCCCTAAGTCTCAAAACAGCCCTATAAGGCAGGTATCGATCCCCATTTTACAGATGAGTATATACTAAGGCATAAGGGAATTACACCACTCACCAGCTACAGCTGCCAAAGTACAGACCCAGGTCTACCTGACTCCAAAAATCATGCATCCCCTGCACATTGGACAAAATCAGAAACAGCAGGGCTACTTTCCTTTGGGAGCCGCCCTCTCCGTCCCAGCCACCCAGCTCAGGCCAGCTGCAGCCCTCCCCCTCCTACCCCGTGTTTCCTCTGGCCAGAGGCGAAAGGAAGCTTATTACCTTTTCAGCTGATAGACCCACTTCCTGAGCCAGCCCTGGGTGCTAGTGCACACATGGCCCACCTCCCTCATGCCCCGAGACCTGCTCACCAGCCTCTAGTCACATCTGGAACATATTAAAAATCACCTCTAGCCACAATGGCAAAATAAGGATTTTTTGAGTCAAAGATAGCAAGAGATGAAGTGGCTTAGGCTCACTCGCTCAAGTTCAGCATAGATCTGCACCCCCACTTCTTTGACTCTCACAGGCTCTGCTCAGACAATTTCATGTGGGAAGCTGGATCCAGTTGGTACTGCTGGAGAGCATGGATGCCCCAGTTCTCCTCTGGCCTCAGGGACTCCCCTTGCAGGGGGGCGGGGGTAGGGGGAGCAGTGGGAAATGGTCTAAGATGTCAAAGCATCAGCTTTGGAATCACACCAACCCAAGTGCAAGTCCTCAGTCTGCCACTTACTGTCCATGTGACCTAAGGTGAGCTCCCTAACTGCCCCAAGCCTTTGCTTCTTCAGCTGAGTAAGAGAGTAATGAGACCATGCCTGCACCTAAAAGAAAGTCCTCAGTAAGTGTAATTTATCCTTAGTATTAGTTCCAAGGGCTGCCTCCGTTCTCCTGCAACTTCCCAAACGTTGGGGCTCCTGGTCTCCTCACCCGCATTGGCGGGTTGGGCTCAATCATCTCTCAGTCCCGTCCTGCACTGATTATCTATGAAGCAACCTCCATTTTGCGTTTTTTCCCCTATTCGTTGGATGAAAATAAAATCACTCACTCCCAAAACCTCTTGGAAAAAGAGGGACTCCACTTGGCATGGGCTTTCACTGGAAACAGCTCTTCTTTTCCAGAATTAGAATGAAAAGCATGTGTTGTTTACTGTTTGTTCAGGTTCAGAGGGAAAGAGAAATGGTAGAGTAGCTTTATATGACAAGGAGATCTGGGGGGGCAGGAGGGCGAGAAGAGTTAACAAGTCAAATCCACAGTCCAGGGCCCCAGAGTGTCTCCTCCTCATTACAGGTTTGCTCAGAGAGCACACCTGTTGTGTGATAAAAATAATGGAATTCTCAGAGATCTCCCTCCTCGAGTGCACCTTGGGGTGCCAAGTAAGGAAGGCAGGGAGCTGATGAGATGACGATTAGCCCATGATAGGGGAGGGAAAAGCAGGAGAAAGGGAAATGGTACGATGATCTGGTCTCAAATCAGCCAAGCCCCTGCTGTTGGCCAGGTAAGCAGGCTTTGTCAGCAGCTTCCTGAACCCATGTACCAAGCTCATGCAAACTCCTGCCAGGAGGCATCATTATGGACAAATGCCTGTCTTACCTGTACCGAGAACACATGAAGGGAGTCTTCCTACCCCCTCTTCTGCAAGAGTTTTGCCATTCGGGCAGATTTTCAGGGTCACTTTCTAAACTGTCTCTGGAAAAACGATGACTATCAGATCCCCTCCTGACTTCTTTGTTAATGAGAACAAACACTATACATCTTTATTTAAAATACAGACTGATGTCCAGTCCTCGCCCTCAGGCTTTTTGAGGCACTTCTGCTACCTTATCCCTTGCATGTGCCTCCTCCCCTCTGGCCACTCTTGAAAAAGAAATGTCCCTCCAGTTGAAGCATGCTTGGACTAATTAATTTATTCCATCTGTTTTTCCTCTGGAACTTTGACCATGACACCAAAGGTTCCGGAACAGATTGGGTTCTTGTATTGATGACCAGGTCACCCGCAATTGCTGGAGAGGAGAGAATGGAGGGCTGAAGGCGAGAAGAGCATGGCTTTTTCCCCATCTGTTTGCCTGGCTTTCATGCAATGTGCTGATTGATCCAGCATGTTAAAGGCACAGAGACATCTGAAACTGCCTAAGAAAGAAGCTAACCTGTGCTTTGCCAGGGGACTTCCTAAACCTAACCCTTTTCAAGTCATCTGTAGAAGGGATGGGGAGGAAGGGAAGTAAACAAATTCCTGAGTGCTTGTGGAATGAAAGAATAAACAATACTAACTGAGCAACTACCATGGGCCGGTATCTTTACCAGGTTGCGTGCTTTTAATCCTCAGACACGCTCACGAAGAGCTAGAGTGACGCCTGTGTCTCAGATGGGGCATCCATGCCTCCGAGAAGTGAGATAACCTGCCTCGGGTCACCCAGGCCTTGACCCGACCTCAGATCTGTGTCACCTCACAAGGTTCTGCCCCTACCAAGCCGCACTGGGAAATGTGCATTTCTTGGCGGCGCGTTTTCCAAAAATTCTGATGATTCAGAGTTTTCAGCAGGACCCCATCGTGTCTTCAGAGGTGGGGACAATAAGTGAACATGACCAGTGCGTTATGAGCTCTCCCTGACAGCTTCAGAGAAACAAACGTGGCTTTACGTGCCCAAGCTTCCTTAATTCAGTTAGTCGCCTTTATTTGAAGTCAAATGCCCTTGATCTGAATTGTCAGCAGGTTTCTGATCAAATATTACCGAGTCTGCCTCTAGGTGCGAACCTGAGTGAGTTCTTCTGTTTCCCCTTGGTGAATGCCTTGTGACTGGGGGTGCCAGAACTGAGCAGTTTGCCTCCGTCTAACGCAATGTCACAGCTAACGTCCAAAGGAAAAAACAGCTTCTCTCGGCTCTCTCCCACATTCCCCATGTTTACGGCGTGCGCATTTCAAACCCAGGCTGCAGTGAACTTTTTAACACACCAGGTGTTGCCACTTGGAAAGGTCACTTTTACATTTGCAATCTTTGCATCGCATTTCCCGCTACGGATTTGTGGAGCAGAAGGGGAAAGAGCCTCAGTGGTAATGTATATTCCGGTCCCTCCGCTAGCACGATGCCAGGGGCCGCCGGAGGGAGAGGCCCCGGGCCCCAGGGGCTGTGGGGCGGGGGGTGGGGGAGAATGCCAGTGGCCAGGCTCAGTGCCACAGGGGTTCCTGGTGCCTCTCCGCTGATGTCCAGGTAGCGGGATGGAGTCAGGACAGATTTTCTCCAGTGCGAGAGCAGTGCCCATTCCAGCCAGATTGAGATAACCTTGACAACACGAACAATGAGCAGCACATCATTTTCCTGAGGATGCGCCTGTACACGGAAAGATCTCTGCCAAATCTCATCCCCTTGCCAAGGCTTCCAGGTGTTTCTTTGTGTTCGCGCAGAGAACTAACATCATTTTTTCCTTCAGTTCAGAAGAGGTGGTCCAAAGTGTTTAAGCGACAGTAGTTGCAACATGTCAGAGTGGGAATTTATTATCTCAGCCCCAATAGGTCTTAATAAGCCTTACACAACTGTTTAGGCATTTATTCTATTAACGGCTGTTCATTCTGGTGGCTTCACCTGAATATTCATGATCTTCCTATCCCCAGAGCTTCGGCATAGCAGCTGTTTGAAACCCGCAGCAAATGTTCAAGAGAGCTCCACAAATATAAACACCCTCACAGCTGAAGGTTCCAGCCCTGGCCTCACAGAGCCTAGCCATGAAACATTTATGTCGAGTGGTTTTTGGAGGGCAGCATTTACAAAACTTAAATAATCCTCCCCCTTTGGGGAGCCCTTCGCTCTAATTGGGATATGGCCACGCGGACAAAGAATCGAGGAGAGCCCATGTCCACAAAGATAACTGCGTCCTGCCTGGCTCCCTCCTCTAGGGGAGGTTCTGAATAAATCCAACTGGAAGGGAAGCTAGAACAACCTGGGGGCTAGGGTGCGGGTGGGACGTGCAGGATACACTTCGGGGGAGAGTGCGGACTTGTTTGTATGTGAGTGAGGTGGCTGTGCAGGGAATATTTTTAGCATGAAAATATAAAAAGAGAAAGGATTGGTGGTGGTTTTCCAAAGGGATGTAACTAGGAATGACAGGATTAAATTAGCAAGAGGACGATCTGACATGAAAGTCAGTGAGATCTCCCCCTTGAGCATATGTTCTCTGCCTTTCAAGTCAGAATGCAAAGTAGAAAAAGTTCAGGCCCATCTTTATGACTGAGCAAATCTCCCCCTTGGGCAAGTCACTTAACCACTTTGTGCCTCAACTTCATCGCTTATAAATTGGGGGCCGGGAGGGAGAGATGTGGTGTCAAAGAAGATGATTGCGTGACAGCATTTTATAAACCAAAAGGATATTAATGTACTGTAAATACATTCCGTTGTTTTTAATTTACCCAAAACATAAAGCTAAAGGTGAACGAACATCCTTTTTTAGCCTTGTGGGAAACCAAGGTCACCGGGACCAGTGAGGTCTGTAGGGTGAACAGGGATGGGAGGCTATAACACAGTTTGCTGGAGGAGAACGAATGTGGGTTGTGGAGTCATATTAATCCATATTATGGATTCAAACTCCAGCACTACCACTGAAATTCGAGCAAATCGTGTAATTTTTTTGAGCTTCAGTTCCTCCAGCTATAAAATGTAAAGAATAACATACATTTTTTTAAGATTTTATTTATTTATTTGACAGAGAGAGAGAGACACAGCGAGAGAGGGAACACAAACAGGGGGAGTGGGAGAGGGAGAAGCAGACTCCCCACTGAGCAGAGAGCTCGATGTGGGGCTAGATCCCAGGACCCTGGGATCATGACCTGAGCCGAAGGCAGACGCTTAATGACTGAGCCACCCAGGCGCCCCTAACATACACTTTTGTCACAAGGTTCCAGAAGGTGTGCATAGCTGCTCACCAGAAGCAGGTTGCTCCTCCCACCTTCCGCCCCCGGGGCACAGCTTGCTTGTACCCCAGAAGGTCCCCCCCACAGTGGTCCCTCTGCCCCGAGCTGTGGGGATTTCAGAACCCGCAGCTGGGTGGATGGATGAACTAGCCCGCCAGCCAGTGACTTCTCTAGCCAGAATACCACCTCCACAAGCCAAGAACCTGAAACCAAGAGCAGGGTTGGAGAGAAGACTCTCCGCTACCTTGTTTTTGTGCTGGCCTGGCAGGCTCATTCTTTCCTTGGAAACTGTGGAGTTGAAAGGGAAGTAGGGAGGTAAAGGTTTTATTGCAAGTTTCTTTCAAGAGGAGAAGATAACCTGGAACTTCTTAAGGAAGCTGGTCTCATCCCTGGCTAAATTCCCGCCTCTGTGCCTCCCCAGAACTCTCACCACACATATTGTCATTCTTGATTTTTTTTTTTTTACTCCATTTCCCCCAGTAGAAAAATGTTCTCCACTTTTTTGCAAATGCCACCTTTGGATTCTTGTGAAAATCTCAAGTCCTCTCTGGTGGGTATTTCAAAATACAATAATTATCATGGTTAAAACCAAATCAACGCAACTTATAATATCAACATGTTTTTTCAAGGTACACAGGCTTCCTCCCAGCACAACTCCCTATCCCAAGCTTGGAAAAAGTCATACTATAATGGAAAATGACAGAACCAAACATGGCACAAACGAATTAATAGAACACATGTGAATGTTATCATAGAGGAATAGAGCAAGTCCTCGGGAGCATGGAGGAGGGGGGAGTCTGCCTTAGAGAAGCGGGGAAGGCTGTGGGAAGGCATCACGACTTGAGTAGGGGGTTTCTAGATGGACGAGATGGAACAGGATTACAGGTACAAGCAACATGTGGGCAAAGGTCTAAAGGAAGGAAATGGAGGATGTGGCAAAGAAGTGGCAAAAAGTTCTTTGTGGCTAACGTGGTCTAGTAGGGAGGAGAGGTCAAGAGGGTTAGGGCCTCTTACGCAGTGCTGGACGAAATCCTGTAGGCAGGGGTGGGGTAGCAGCATCAGGATTTTATTTCAGAAGGAAAACGTATGCATGTTTGTGATAAAAGAAGTGAGTTGGGGAGACCATAGACTGGGGGAGACTGTGCCATTTATTTAACCCTCCCAATAACCGCACAAGGGAGCTATTATTTCTCTATAAAGACAAGGAGCTCACAACTTGCTTTTTGGCTGACAAGTGGCAGAGCTGAGACTCAAACCTGGGCCCTGTGATTTCAAGTCTGGGACACTTTTCACTTCTTACTATAACGCATTAGCTACTACAACCACAGAATGCAGACACCAACTTGTTTTCAGGGGTTCTTAACCTTTTTTGTGCTGTGGACCCAACAAAGCAGTCTGGTGACACCTATGAAACTCCTGTCAGAATAATTTTTTTAAAGCATAAAAGAAGATGCATCGAATTACCAAAGATACTAATAATACTGACATCTAGTTATCAGAATATTTAAAACACTATGCTCTAAGAATGTAAGTGCTCCGTTATTAATGCATCAAGAAGAAAGTTCTAGCAGTGCCTGGGTGGCTCAGTTGGTTAAGCATCTGACTTCAGCTCAGGTTGTGGTCTCCAGGTCCTGGGCTGGAGCCCGGCATTGGGGGGTCCGCACTCAGCAGGGAGTCTGCTTCTTCCTCTGCCTCTGCCCCTGCCCCCGCTCATGCTCTCATGTGTTCCCCCTCGCTTTCTCTCCCTCTCTCAAATAAATAAATAAAATCTTTTTTAGAAAAAAACAAAAGAAAAAGAAGGAAGTTCTATCAGAGAAACTAATGACTACCAGAATTTCAAAATAATAGTATATATGAATAACGTTTCGAGATACCTTCAACAACCACAATGCCATATGAAAATCGCTGTGATTTCTATTAGGGACATAGTCATGGGTTTTGCTAATATGACTGTGATTTGCCTATAATCATAATTACTAAAAATGACAAGTTTCAGTTATAGATTAGTGAATACAAACGTGTAATTTTTCCCACCCAAATTCAGTAATACCCACTGACCCTGGCTAAGAACCCCGGGAAATGTTTCAAATTGGAGATAATCTATAAAAGTGATTTCCAAAATATTGAGGAATGGGGTCTTTTTTCAAATGAGCTAAGAAGCACAATTTCAATGGTGAAAGAACTCAACGTAGAAGGACTCTGACTGAAGCAGAGTATGGAGAACTTGAGACCAACCCCCTGGGGTTCTTCAACATGTCCCCCAAGGACTAGGCACCCCCCCTGGGGCAGGACCCTGAGTGATCACCACAGAATCCCAGGGCTCCCCAGAAAATACTTTGCTGTGGTTTCCCAACATGTGTTGTCAGAGCCCAGCTTTCTCAAGACAGAGGTCTGGAAAGTTCCCTGGTGATAATAACCCTTTCCAGAATCCACACAGCCAACCCACACTCTCAGGAAACCTTGCTTTTTAAAGGAAAGTTTCTGAGCAACTGTGGATCCCCAGCAATATTCCAGGCTTAGCATTGTTCATGCCTAGGCCGCTCCTGGCGAACAGTAACGGTTTCAGGCTAATAAGGAAATAATCCATTTTCAGCAGATGAAAGAAGGGGGGATCAGAAAGGTAACTTGAGCCCAGGGTAATAGCAGTGCCAAAAACTTATAATGGAAACTATCTAAAGAATCCAAGACCCTTTGTTAGATATGAATGATTTCTTTTTTCTGGTGAAAAGTGTATGAAGAACTTGAGAAGAAAGGCCTGAGTGGGTTTTATGAAACAACCTCTGTGTGGTGAAGAAGGGCTTGAGGTTAGGTTGCAGCCTCACTGTATCCTTAGGTTATGTAACAGGGAGGGAGTTGAAAGACGTTCAAACCACCACAACGTGATGTGCTCTGTCTTTGAACTCTTTCCTCTGGGTTTTAACTGTAAGTCCATACCCGTTTCCTTGCAATACCTCCCCGATAGGTGTGTAAAATACAGCAGAGACAGAAACAAACTTAATTAAGAATTCTGTAAGGGATGCTACATGCACCTGGCGCTCTCCACTCCGAGTGCCGAAATCTTTACCGTAATAATCAGGAAGAATCTGCCTGCTCGAGATACCTATGGACGACAATGCTTTGAGATTTTTAAAAGCAAGATTTAAATATGTGTGTGTGTGTATGGATTTTATTGCAAATGTTCAATCCTCTTCTGAAATAAGAACTAGAATCTGTTAGCTCTTCTACCAAAATGAAAAAGGCCCATAAATGATATATTGTGGGTGTGGAATCAGTTTGTAGTTTCATTCATTCATTCATTCATTCATTCATTCATGGTTGATGGACCAAACTAGGTGCCAGGACAAGACATGGGCCTGCATCCCCACGGGACATGTATTCTAGAGAGGAGACAGATATTAAACCAATACTTACTCACTTCCTCCCGGAAGACCTGATTCTCAATCCTCAGTGTGCCTGAGAATCACTGAGGAAGCTTGTTAAAAATACATATTCCTGATTCAGCAAACGTGACGGGCGGCTGAGGAATTAGCATTTTTAACGGGCTCCGCAGCGAGCCCAAGGCAGGTGGTTGGTAGGCTTTGAAGCTAACGAGGCTACAGAACAGCCCTGCTCCCTGGGTCCCCACGCCCTCGTCCGACGCTCTGCATGCAGAAATGCCCATTTCCTGCTTCAGACCCCTTACGGATAAGCCTTAGTCTTTGCCACACACTTCCTTCAAGCTTAGCCTTTAAATACTTGATCCTAAGGGTTAAATAATTTCTTGCTAGAGAAAACTGATTCCCTCCAACACACTCTGAAAATACCTGCAGTGTTTTGCTGCAGCTCCCTGTCTCTCTAACCTGAGCCATCAGCCCCCCCCACCCCACCCCCCCACCCATTTTTACGCAGCTGCATCTTCCACATTCTGTGAGCTTCCGCAGCAGGGGGCAGGTTTCACACCCCTTTGAGCACTAATAGTGACATTCTGCTTGCAAAGTGCTTGAGTGCTTCCAATGCCATGTAGTACCCCACCCTGCCCGGGATTCTCCAAGGGCATGGCTGTTTGACCTCATGCCTCTTATCACACACACACATGCACACACACAACACACACACCCATGTGCATATAAATAGGTTCGCATATAAAATCTAAATAGGGGCGCCTGGGTGGCTCAGTCCTTAAGCGCGTGCCTTCAGCTCAGGTCATGATCCCAGGGTCCTGGGATCGAGTCCCGCATCGGGCTCCCTGCTCTGCAGGAAGCCTGCTTCTCCCTCTCCCTCTGCTGCTCTCTCTCTCTCTGTCAAATAAATAAAAATCTTTAAAAATAAATAAATAAATAAAATCTATCTAAATAAAAGCTGCCATTTCCTTAATGTTATCAAAAAGTCTTAATTTCCAAACTCTCAACTATAAACTATATACAGCTAGTAATCCATACAAGAATTTGACTCCAATCAATTCTATTTCTATGATGGCACCTCAGATGAAGAACTCCAGTCTCCGTATGCAATGGCCTTTTCTCTTTCCGTAAGTGACAGTGTACGGATCATCCCAGATGTAACACCGTGCCTGGCCCATGCTGTGACTCAGGCCATAACTCCCACAAATTAGAGCAAGACCAGCTTTTATCTTTCTCTGAAGCACAAATTGTTGTTGCAGAATCATCTCTGAACCAATTAACTGTATTCCCGTGGATTCTAAGCATAACATTTTTTAAAGTTAGTCCCTATATTTTTTACTTCTTCTTAATATGGTAATACCTTAGTAATAAAAAATTAATTGCTTAGGGCTGAGCTAAATTAGTGAAAAGTATGGATTATAAATTATGTCTTCCCTGAGCAGTTTTGTTACTATAAAATACAACTAGATTAAATAAGTGTTGCCAAGTAGAAGGCATGCTGCCCTGCCCTGTTTTAATGAGTAGATGAGACTAATTTGTAATTAGCATGTGAAGCCTGGTAAATTGCTTTTTAAAATGTTCTTAGCATAGGAAGCACATGCTTCCACAGAGCACATCATGGGCGTTATCCAAAGCTGGCTCTATGAATAATCAGTAAGGATGTTACAGCAGATTGAAGCACTGGATAATTTTTTGAGGTCCCTTTCAGCCCAAAACATCCACAATCCTCTGATAAACTGAGTTTATCATATTTTTTGGTGAAATTCTTTTTTTTTTAAGATTTTTTATTTATTCATTTGAGAGAGAGAGACAGGTAGAGAGAGCGAGAGCATGAGCAGGGTGGAGTGGCAGGCAGAGGGAGAAGCAGGCTCCCCACTGAGCAGGGAGCCCAATGCGGGGCTCGATCCCAGGACCCTGGGATCATGACCTGAACTGAAGGCAGACGCTTAACTGACTGGGCTACCCAGGTGTCCCTTTTTTGGTGAAATTCTTTTATAAAATTATCATAAATTCCAAATTAGTGAAGCTCAAATTGATAGATTTTGCTGAATCCAATTATTCTATTATTTACTGATTTTCATAGGAAAGTTAATATTTGGTGCCCCATCAAGAGTGTCATGTTCCATGACATCTAACTGGAAAAAAAGGAGGAAATTTCACTCCAGAGATGGAGAGTGGCACAAGAACAAAATTAACAATTGACGTTTTTATCATAGTAACTATTTACTTCCAAATGTACTGTATATTTTTGCCTTTACAGTTATTCTGTGCAGTAAAGATAGTTATTATTAATAACACTGGGTTCAAGAAAGAGAGCTCAAGGGTCTCTGAGGTCTTTCAGGATTAGAATTCAGGTCTTCGGACTCCAGAGTCTACCTGGACTGTCACAGAAGTTCAGTTTGTATTGGTTTCATGAATGAGAGAACTGTTCATCAGTCAATAAATAAAAATAGAGATAACTTATCGAATTATAAGAAAACCCTTGAAGGCAAAGCAAGACCATCATTCAAACGCCAAACATCTTTCAGATACTGACGAATGCAAGAATCCTATCAGGATACCTAGCCAGGGCTGGCTCTATAATTTGCAGGGCCTGGTACAAAATGAAAATGCAGGGCCCCTTGCTCACAACTCATTAGGGATTTCAAGTCAATGACAGCAGAGTCTTAAACCAAGCACAAAGCCCTTCTAAGAACGGGGGGGGGGCCTGTGTCACTACACAGACCCCACGCCTGACAAGCCAACCTTTCACATCATGTTTCAAAGCTTAGGGTACTGGTTCTCAGTGGGAATGGTACCATCCGCTAGACAGCATTTTGGACACTGGTGAGTGTGGAGGTTCTTGGTTGGCACAACGAGTGGAGGCCCAGCTGGTACGTAGCAGGCATGGGCCCAAGACTCCAGAGATGCTCAATGTCAGGGGCACGCCTGCACTACAAAGAATCTTCCTGTTTCCCAGAGAACTTCTGAACATCACACGTGATAGTCACACGGTGAAAAGCCTGTTTACAATTATCTGAGTTTATTATTTGTTTTACACATCCTGGATTTTCCAGTATGGGACTGCTTTGACAATTCTGGAAACACTGCACGCTGCTTGTTTGAAACTTTATCATTAAAAACAGTTTCATCAGGGACGCCTGGGTGGCTCAGTCGGTTAAGCGGCTGCCTTCGGCCCGGGTCATGATCCCCGGGTCCTGGGATCGAGCCCCACATCGGGCTCCCTGCTCAGCGGGGAGCCTGCTTCTCCCTCTCTCTCACTCTGTTTGTGCTTCTCTGTCAAATAAATAAAATCTTTAGGGGCACCTGGGTAGCTCAGTTGGTTAAGCGACTGCCTTCGGCTCAGGTCATGATCCTGGAGTCCCGGGATCGAGTCCCGCATCGGGCTCCCTGCTCGGCAGGGAGTCTACTTCTCCCTCTGACCCTCCTCCCCTCTCATGTGCTCTCTCATTCTCTCTCTAATAAATAAATAAAATCTTAAAAAAAAATCTTTAAAAAATAAATTAAATAAATAAATAAATAAATAAATAAAATAAAAACAGTTTCATCAATAATGGCAACACACCATTCAGCGGGTCTCATGGAAGTATGTACAAGCATCTGATCCCTCAGTTTTGTCTTCTAGTGGGGTCCTAGCCATGCTGTTACCTAAAGGAACACATATGATGTTATCATAAATTACTTTCCTTGTGTACTACAGTCAAAGCATTAGTTTTTTTTCTAATTGGTCGGGGGTAGGTCATACTAGGGGAGCTTGTTATGTAAAGTGGCTTTGGGTATGAAAGAGTTGAGAACCTAGGCTTAGAGGCATAAGATTACAAAATGTTTCAGCTGGAAGGAATTTGAGGGATTATCTACTTCATTGACAGATAAGGAAATTGAGGCTGAAATAGATTATATATCTTGCCTAAGGTCACCCTACACATATTGGCAGTGCCAGGACGTGAACCTATGCTCATTTCCAGGACTATATAAAGTAATTAATTCCTTCCTTCTTTCCTTCCTCCCTCCCTCCCTTCCTTCCTTCCTTCCAACAAACACAGCTGTGTTCTTACTGTGTGCCAGGCATTCGGGTGGGTCCCAACACAGAGATGTCTAAGACACAGGTTCTGCCCTAAGAGGACCACAGACAGGCTGGAATGAACAGAGCAGAACCCAGATATGGTGCAACATGTCTTGGAGCAGACCTGTGTTCAAAACATGACAGGGGGCAGCTGACTGAGTCTTTCCGAGGGATGGAAGGCTTCCCAGCAAAGGTGGAGTTTGAATCTTGAGATGGGGAAAGGCGTTCCTCTGCAGGAACAGGGTAACCCGCACTCAACGTGGTTGCACAGAGCGGGACAGAGACACGGTGGCGAAGCGGGGCCATCTGTAATCAGATATTGACTGTCCACAGCCCTTAACGTCAAGGAGTATTTTCCAGAAGTGTAGAGCCGGTCATTATCCTGCCAGATAGAGCCAAGCAGAGAGCAGAGCTGGCGCAGAGGCCTGGGGACTCCCTGAGGTCATCAGGGAGGGAGGAAATGAAGGGGGAAGCCTCCATTGCTGCTCCGTGGGTGACAAGGGCTCTGTAGGCCGCCGCCCGAGTGCAAGCTAAGAAAATAGCTCGGCGATTGCTGAAGTGATTAAGTGGGTCACCTTATTGATTCTCACCTAGCTCGGAACAGACCTCAATAACTAACATCAAGTGCTTTAATAAGAGCAAAGGAAAGATTTAGTGGATGCAAGTGCTTTTCATTAGAGAGGACTAAGGGGAAATAAAACCTGCTGACCCACCAGTGAGGGGCCTCAGCATGGCTTCCAGCCTGGTGACTGCCAGCCAGACAGGAAAGTGAGTAAGAGGAAGTCAAGTGAGACAGCCTCTGGGCTCATGCTTATCAGAAGTGCTAGAAAAGACGCTCCACAGATTGCCAGATTGTCTGCTTCTCTTCTCCTCTTCCTCTCCACACAAACTCAGCCACCCGGGACGCTGCTGCTTCTGCAGCCCCAAACCAGCCACCAGCTTGGCATTCTGTAGACACTATCTCCCATCCTCACCTCAACCCTACAAGAGAGGAATTATTTTCTCCACGTTAGAAGGGAGGAAACTAAAACCCATGAAGTGACTCTTAAGGGCTGGGGCTACGATTAGAACCCAGGTCTCTAGGTACTTGAAATATTTCTCTTAGAAACAGGACTTGGAGGGCATCTATTTTTCCTTTCAAGGTTTTGAGTAGAATCCACTCTACCCTGCATAACCTGACCAAATCTTAATTTCAATGGAGCAATTACTGTATGTCAGATACCAGTAAAATACTGTGCCATTTGGTCTTTGTAACCAGCTTAGGAGGTCGCCCTACGATTATTATCCCCCTTTTAGGGATGCATTAACGGAGGCTTGGTGAGAGTTACTCACGTAACATGTGGCAAAGTGAGACCTTGAACACAACATTATCAGATTCCAGATCCCAGGCTCTAATCAACTACATCCTAGACGCTTCTTGAAGAAAAGGATAAATGAAAAGTATAGCTGGGCAAGCTAAGTAGACATAGAAAAGACTCAGGGAGTGCATCCATTCCTTTGAATATTCGAAAAATATTTATTGAGCTCCTACTTCATCTCAAGCATCTTTCTAAACCCAAGGGATACAGTGATGATCATACGAATAACATTCTTTTGGGGGCAGCTTATCATAAACGAGGGACAAATAAGATAAACCAGAAAAGTCCTGATAGGCATGCGTACGATCAAGAAAATAAAACAGGGCATGGTGGATGGATTGACCTTCCAGTGGGTCAGGGAGGTGTCACCTGAGAAACTTGCTTGTAAGCTGAGGCTTCAAGGACAAGAAAGTTGTAACCATGCCAGAGTCTAGCTGAAAAGATTCTCGGCGGGCAAAATGGCGAGTGCAGAGACATGAGGCAGGAAGGACCCCAGGGCACCCACAGAAGAGGAGTCCACTGTGCTCAGAATATACTGAATATACACAATATACAGGGAGGACTAGCTCAAGATGGGGTATGAAAGGAGGAGTAGCAGGTCTCCTGGGCCTGGCAGGATACTGTGAGGAACTGGACTTTAAGTAAGAAAGAAAGAAAGAAAGAAAAGATCAACTTTCTTTCTTACTTAAGAAAGAAAAGGAAAGGTACAAAAGCGTTTTAAGCGTTTAAAATGATTTGCATTTTAGAAACATAATTTGGGCTGCTGTCTGGATGGGTCTCGAGACGAGTGGGAGCCCACTGCAGGAGTCCGGCTGCAGCACTAGAGTGGCCTGGAGTCGGTGCGAGCAGGAGACGTAAAGAAGTGGACACATCCTAACACTGTTTTGAGGGAGAGCCGACCTCGCACGGCACCTTACACTTTTATGAAAAGACAATAGATGGGGCGCCTGGGTGGCTCAGTTGTTAAGCGTCTGCCTTCGGCTCAGGTCATGATCCCAGGGTCCTGGGATCGAGCCCCGCATCGGGCTCCTTGCTGGGCGGGGAGCCTGCTTCTCCCTCTCCCTCTGCCCCTCCCCCCTTGCTCAAGCTCTCTCTCTCTCTCAAATAAATAAATAAAATCTTAAAAAAACCCACTGGCAGAGAATTCCTTGCTTTTCTAAACCAGGCCCAGTGATGGTTTGTCCTGTCCACTGTAGTCAACGTGGCAGTTAGTTCAGAAGAAAGAGAAAACGATGTGAACTAGGAGAGACCCAAGGTCACCGTGACGTGCCACCTCACATGTTTGAAAGCAACTTCGGAGTGGTGGTATTCCTCACAGTGTGAAAGCGAAAATGAGGAAGGTCTGCCTACCCCCAACAGGTTGAAGTGCCCATTCTAGAAATCAGGGAAAATTCATCCAAAGGATAGTGAAGAATTTGACAGGGAAGTGTTCTTCTGTGTCATATTCTCAGGAGGGAAGCCAGCCGGTGACATGTGCTTGTCTCCAGGTCTGACTCCGGGAGACAGAAGGTTGGGCACAAGGTGAATCATCAGGAGAAAAAAGAAATCGAGGGAACCCGAGAGAAGATGGGCCTTGTACATAATTGATCTGACAGAGCACTGTCCACTCCATCGCAGCAGCTGAAATACGGCCACCACCCCCCCACCCCGCCCCCGTGTGAGAGCGCACTTGCGTGTAAGGGCACCAGACTCCATCTATTAAGGAAAGTGTTTAAGCAGGAAGGAGAGCATGTCTGTCATTCTGAGCGAGTGGCTCCAGAAACCCAAACACAGCCTCAGAGCCTCAGGATTAAAAAAATACATATCTAGCCTAAATCAAAAGGAATTTTGTTTGTCAAACACGGGAAGGGAGTAAAGGGCTATGACAATGGCCCCTCCTGACTTTGGGCTGGTTAATCGTATTCAGAGAAAAAATGCTGTGGGCTCTGGGGAACTTCATAAAAAATGACAATGGAGTTACTCTCGGCAATGGTTTTGCTTTCTTCCTAAGGGTAGGAGAAAAGATGTTCATCACTTAATCAATCAACAAACATTAATTTAGTACCTATCACTTGTCCATCATTCTGCTAAGAATAATATAAAAACAAGATAGGCACACCATCCCCACCCTCAGAGACTTTATAATCCAGTTTGGTTTCTCGTCTTTTTAGATATTTTGACAGTTTGGGGACAAAGGGGTAAATTCAGTTTGATTCAACAAACCTATATTGATCTCTTGTTCTGAGTAAAGCAATATAAAGACAACTTATTCATTCGACAAACATTAATAAAAGGACATGTGTGATAAACTAGGTATACGTTTTGGGAGATACTTAAGTTGACTTAGATCTGGATAGCTGCCTCAACGGGCCCCCAGGGTGGGAGGGATGATAAGATGTGTATATAGATATAACTAAAGCCAATGCTAGAAAATGATAAACAGCACTGAAAAAGAGAAGTTCAGATAAAGAACTTTAACAGGAAGGATGAGGGGATGATTAACTCTGGGAGATGGACAAAATCTATTCTCTGCCTCAATTTCCCAATTCATTCATTCATTTACTCAACAAATAGGACTTGAATTCTTACCACATTCCAAACATTGTTCGGCTCTAGGATGAAAATCAGACTAGAAAGGAGAGATCTGCCAATTCACCAGGATAAACACCTTAATCCAGGAAGGGAGAAGATGCAGTGGGAAAACCGAGGAGGGAACTTCCAAGTCGGCTCGTGGTGAGAGACAGTTAGCAAAGGAAGGTTTTAGCTAGTAGGTGAGCTGTCGCTGGGTGTGAAAGAGAAGTGAACATCTCAGGAGAAAGAAGAGGGAGGGCCAGTGCTCCAGGCAGAGTCATTACAAAGACTCTCAAGCAGGAGATGCAGAGGGAGTTCAGGGTGCGTGTGGGAGGCAGGGAAGAGGCTGAGGGAGGAGGCCGAGGGAGGAGGCCAAGGGAGTCGCTGCTTCTGTTCCCCACGAAACGGGAAGGGAGGTTAACAGATGAGGGGTGGAGGTAGAGTGGTCTAGGGAGACTGAAATGGCAGGTTACGTACTAGAAACCTGCTTCGAGAATGTAAGAAGATATTATTAAAGAACAAGCCAAAGGCAGCTCTGAAGTAGAAACCATAAACGTGGCATAAATTCCACATAGTAATGCAAAAATACTCCAACAGCACTTAGTTGTCTGGGCATAAGAGCAGTGGGAACACCTCACTGGACAGACACCCTGTGTGCATATGCAAGGGAACAGGGCTGTTGGGAAGACCTCAAATGATCAACCATAGGGTTCAGCCAGATGGGCTGAAAGAATATGGTCAAGTCACTGGAGTAGGAATGGTAGATGGCTTCCATCTCAGTTGTTAGCTCCAATTGATAGAATCCTGTGCAGAGAAGGATTCCAAAGTTACCTCTGTGCTCAATAGGAAAGAGTGCATGATCGGTCAGGAACATTCCCCATGGGCCCCCATGCCAGGTGTTCACCATCTCTGGACTAGAGGCCAGATGAGGCCAGGAGAGAAAAGAAGTCAGAGAGCTGGGAGGAGGGGAGGTCAGAGAGGGAGATGTGGGGACCTGAGGGTGCCAAGGTGGAATTTTCCCTGGAGCTTTCGGGGCCTAGACCTTGGCCATGGGAAGGTTTGGCTGAATAGAGGATAAGACATGGTCTAGTGTTCAAAGACCTGAACATTGCTGCTTTTGTCTCACCAGAAAAGAGAAGTGTCTTCAGGGAAAAAAATAAAAATAAAAGACACTGTGCCTTAAGAGAAGGATGCATAACTGAAAGAGAAATTGGCCCTTACAGTGGAAATGGAGGAAAGCATGGGGAAGCCTGATTCCTGCATTATCATCAGCCTCCACTTTGAATAAGCCAAAGAAAGTAGGGGCATGCCGCATGTGTGGGCCTCCTCCACACTCAGGGCTCACCCTGACCCATCCGCACCCCGCCGGGGAAATCAGCCGCTGACCACCTCCTGCAGCAGGGCAGGCAGGGAGTGAGCCAACCACCTCTCCTCCAATGACCTGATGCCATGGCTTTTTTTTTTTTTTACTCATGGTGAGAACACTTAATATGAGATCTATGCTCTTAACAAATGTTTAAGTGTAAAATACAGTATTATTGACTATGGGTACGATGTCATACAGATTTCTAGAACTTTCCCACTTCATTAACTGAAACTTAATGCCCTCTGATTAGTAAGCCTCTTTTCACCCTGCTTCCCCCAGGCCCTGGCAAAGGCACTCTTTGACCCCATATATTTGGCTCTTTTAGATACCTCATGTAAGTGGGAGCATGCAGTATTTATCTTTCTGTGACTGGCTTTTTTTCACTTAGCTTAATGTCTGTCCTCAAGGTTCCTCCATGTTATCACATACTGCAGAACGTCCTTCTTTTTTAAGGCTGAATACTATCCCATGGCATGTATATACCCTGTTTGCTTTATCCACCTCATCCATCGACGGACACTGGTTGTTTTCACATCTTGGCTCTTGTGAATAATGCTGTGGTAAGCACGGGAGTGTAAATATCTCTTCGAGATCCTGATTGCGATTTTTCTGGATAAATACCCAGAAATAGAATTACTGAATCATATGATAGTTCTGTTTTTAACTTTTTGAGGCACCTCCATACCGTTTTCCATAGCAACTGCACCACTTCGCATTCCCACCGCCCGTGCATGAGGGTTCCAACTTCCTCACTTCCCCACCTGAATCTCTTTCTGGGCGCTGGAGAGACAGTGTCTCAGGAGGGTCTCAGGGAAAGACCATCCCCTCCTCACAGACTCAGTGCCACCGTGGAGGGCTGAGCCCACAGTTCTCCATGCTTCCCTGTCTGCCAGCTTGCCTCATGGGTAAATGTAGAGAAGGAATCAGGATGAATTCGTGGCCCTAAAGAGCATGTCTAAAAGGGTTTGTCAAAAAAAGGGTTAATGGCTGCTTCTCTGCGGGGAAACCCTAAAGAAATGAGTGTTCTGGAGTGTAGAACATTCGCTTTTACGGTAGGTGGTGTTATTGTTACATGTTCATACAGACAGTGCTAATTAACAATCCTAAAGGCCACATCATTAAATTATTTCTCAGCTTAAAACCCTGCAATGTTTAACGCACCCCAGCAATTCAATTATATCTAAAACACTAGCTTGAATGCCAGGCATCCTTCTGGGGCTGACAAAGTGCAGGTTGCTCTTAAGGGTAGGTGAGGCTTGAGAAAGAAAGAAAAGCATCTGACGGGCTGCTTCCCTGGCCCTCACCCTGTCACATATTCTACATAGGGAAGCAACAATAATCGTCAAAGAAAATTGAAAGTGGACCTAATCTTTGCCAGAGAGACAAAATGTAGACTACCCATTTTTCCGTATGCGCAGATATGAAGAATCCGATCATATTTTCCTGAAGAGCTCAACTGAAAAATCAAATCATTGCCCTCACATCTGTGTAAGGTCCATTGGGGATGGAATGGGATTTTCTTCTGGGTCCTGCCACCCATCCTTTGTCATTCCTAACCACTGCAAATTGCATTTGGGTTTGAACTTGGGACAATGTCATGGCTTTGGGCTGGGTTTTGCTTGGATGTATATATATCACAGTCAGCAGAGAGCACTTTGAAGAGCACACAAAGCCTCTTTGTCTCCCACCCAGTGAAATATCTTCAGTACAGAGTGCAGCGAGAAAGGGCTTCAATCTAGCTTAAACACACACACACACACACAGGCGCGCGCACGCGTGCGTGCACACACACGCTCTTCCCCTTCCCTACCACCCCAGCCCGATCTTCTCTGTAGTGAGACAGTTCTCTGCATAGGCGCAGAGCCTGGTTCAACCGGCCAAGTGGCCTCAGTCCTCTGGACAAGATTTGGCAGGCAATACCATGACAGAACCTCCCGCTTGGAAAATGCTGGTGCCGAGAACGCATCTGGGAGCGGCACATATGTGATTCCACTGGTTTTCACACAAAGAGGCAGACTGTGCCAGTGACCAGCTGGGCACTCAGCTGCAGCCATGGAAGCAGGAGTGAGGGAGCAAACCAGCGATTCTCTTTGCATGGTCTCCCCAAATACCCTGTCTCTGCGTGAACCGTTTCCTCATTACTCGCCTTCCTAACACTATGCCAACAGGAGCCTTCGAGAAGGCTTCACTAAACTCTACAAAACCAGGAGACATGTATCTCCTTAGTCATACCACCAACGACAGTGTCTTACACAAGCATACTTTCAATAAAAGTTTGTTGAATGGAGGGATGGATGGGTGGGTGGGTGGGTGGGTGGGTGGATGGATAGATGGAATGGATGGATGGATGACGGATGGATGGATGCATGGGTGGAAGAATAAAGCAAGCCAAGATGCTATTACCCCTCTCTAAAAGAACTGAGTCCTCTCACTGACAGCCTCAATCTTGACTCTTGATCTCCAGAGAGGTAGTACAGGCTGGGGTTGGCCGGGCCAGAAATGCCCTTGTAGTGCTGCCAATTCTCATTCTCTCCCCCATGGCAGACATTGCTAACAGGCCACTGTATTCTTGCCAACAGATTCAAGACCTTTCCTCTCAGTTCTCCTCACTAGTGGTCCAGACAGGTACTACTTAGCCTCAGACAGGATGCAACCAAATTTCTGTCCCAGGGTTAGAATATTGGCTTTGGGGTCTGAGACCATTGTTAGATCCTGATTCAATCATTTTCTTACTGTGAGACCTGGAGAAAGCTACTGAAAGTAAGATATCACAAAACTAAGCATTTAGGGTTTGTTTGGTTTTTTATCTGTATAAAGGAAGATAAAGAACTGAATTCATAAGTTTCCTGTGGAGATTAACAGGGAAATTTAGTCAGGACCTGACATAGTAGGTGCTCAATAATCATTAGTTGCTTTTATCCAGAGACTGTTTATGGATTATCAAGTCCCTCATTCCTATGGAAGGTTTTTTCCATCATTGTTAAGTTTATTGCTCAGTTGCTCTCTCCCCAGTGGATGACAGAGAAAAGGCAGTACATGAATTCAGACTGCCTTGGTGCCAGAGAAGCAGGACTAGCATGGACTGGGGAACAACAGTCTCTAATTCAGCTAGCCTAGAACACTTCTGATGGGCATTGTGTGGAGACACAACAGTAGAGTGAACAGATCTAGAAGTAAGGAGGCCTGGGTTCTAGTCAAAGCCCTGTCCCCAACTAACTGGAATCCCATGGAGAGGTCACCTCATTTTTTCCAAGATACAGCCGTTGGATTGCCTAAATGCTAAACCTCCAATTCTGTGATTCTATCAAGTTGACATCTTCTCACATTTCCAAGGAATCTGGGCTTGACCATTCCCACTGAAAAGAAACTCTGAGAACTGGTTAACACTTACCTGTGCTATGCGTCTGGAAATTAGTCCATGTCATGGCCCCCTCATAATGCTGATGATAACATAACACTCAAATCATACTAGCCACGGGTCCAGGATGTGTTCCAAGCCACACACACACACACACACACACACACACACACCTACACACACACCATTTAACTTCCACAACTCTCTAGCTATGAGGTAGGTAAGATCACAATCTTCATTTCACAGATAAACTACAGAAGCACAAAAAATAAAAAAGTAGCTTGTCCAAGGTCAGACAGTTCTGAGTGCTGGGGTAAGTATTTGAATCCAAACAGTAAGGGTCAGCTGTGCTGAGGCAGAGTGATAGCTGTCCTTGTCAGTTGGCAGGTCTCTTCTCTCCGGGGAGCCTCCCTGGTGGAGAGGCAGGCTGGTGTAGTGACCCAGGAGGAGGTCTCTGGCCCGGCCTGCCTGGGCTCGAGGCCCAGCTCTATTTAACGACTTTTGTGCCTCCATCTCCCCGAGCATAAAACGAAGCTAATAAGCATAGTCCCTCACAGAGTTAGTATAATAATTAAATAAGTTACTCTAAGAAGAGGCTGTCACGCGAAGTCTGGCACCCAGCCAGGGCCACAGAGGTGTGCGCCCTCACTGGGCACAGGAGCCCAGCCCACACGTCCCCGCACTCCTTGTGCCTCACACACACTATGTGCTCGTGTGTCCACCCAGGTGATTTACCCGAGCAGCTCAAGAACATGCGCTGGGGGCCAGATAGACCGGGTTCAGTCCCAGCTCCACCACAGCTCACCTCTGTGACCTGGAGCACTTCAGGTAACTTCTTTTGGAGTCTGCGTTTTCTCTGTTTATAAAATGGGACTCAGACACGCTGCCCCGTGAATCCCACAGAATGCTTGAGCTACTTCAAGTCGACAAGATGTGTGTGTACACGGTGCATAAACTGTTAGATAAAAGAAAAGAGCATAATTAGTTTAGGTTTGATGAAACCACCTCCTGAGGGCCTCTGAAGGCCTCTGCTTGAGGCTCATTCTCACCTTAGGGCAAAAGCAGAAGGGACGGTTGCCTCCAAAGGAGCCCTGTTTGGAGAAATCTTGCTAAGCCAGATAACGTTATCATAAAAGCCTGCTGCAGAGGGGCCTTTGATCTTATCAAACTGGAGGAACCACTCCTTTGTGTCCAATATGGCACAAGTCATGGGTTCGCTGCTCTAGATGGCTGTGCTCCAAAATATTCAAGGCTTTCTGCTAGCAATGACACGCAGGTGCCTGTTCAGTTTGATGGAAGTCAGGCAGAACATGATGTTACAGACAAGACAATATGATGAAGGAGGCATTTATTTTAGTTGCTCTTTCCCTTTAGAGTTGGACACATCTGAGTTTCAGCGCCAGGCTATGTGACCTCTCTAATCGCTGCCGCCTCGCGTAGGCCAGTTGTAAGGGTGAGAGACCTCACACAGACTCTGGCATGTAAGGGACGCTCCATGAACTGAGGAGTCGTTGTTGTTACCATTTGCCCCTTTCAAGACTCCCAGGTTCGTTGTTTCAGCCTGAACCCAGGGACGCAAGAGCCCTCAGGTTCTGCCTTCCTGTTCCTTCAGCCTGCTCTGGGCAGCACTCCACGGTCTAAACCTTTCCTGGCTTCTGCCAACAAACCCTCCTTTGTCCCCCTCCCATCAGATAGGCCAGTTCCTGCTGAGAGATGTGCCTCCTAAATGTGTTCCCCATCCAGGTAACTCTTGCTAAAATCTCAGTACAGCCCTTAAAGGCAGCATCCACACCACATTCAACCACTCAAAACAAATCACAAGGCCGGTCCAGATTCAAGGAGTGAGGAAACAGACTCTGCGTCTTGATGGGAGTTGCTTAAAGTTACTGTGTCACTTTTTAATTCTACCATAGGTAATAAATATAAAAGACCTGGTCCTCAAACCAAGTGGATCTATCATATTTTTGGTTCAGAAATTCTTGCGGTGGCTTTTTTTTTTTTAAGATTGTATTTATTTATTTATTTGAGAGAGAGAGAAAGCACAAGCAGGGAGAGGGGCAGAGGGAGAAGCAGGCTCTTGCTGAGCAGGGAGCCTAATGCAGGACCCAATCCCAGGATCCTGGGATCATGACCTGAGCCGAAGGCAGATGCTTAACCGACTGAGCCACCCAGGTGCCCCTGAAGTGGCCTTTTATATAAACCTAAAGAAATATTTGTTGAGACTTTGCTCTTCAGCACTCTGCCAAATACTAGAAAGGAAGGAAGGATTTAAAACATGTTTATGGCGGGGCGCAATAGGGCTCCCCGCTCAGAGGGAAGCCTGCTTCTCTTTCTCCCACCCCCCCTGCTTGTGTTCCCTCTCTCACTGTCTCTCTGTGTCAAATAAATAAATAAAATCTTTTAAAAAAATAAAATAAAATAAAATGTTTATGGCAATGTCTCTGCCCTCCAGGTGCTCATAATCTAATTGGGAGAAAAAACATACACACACCAAGATGAATAATAAGGCCAGAGTAGAGGAGCTATGACAAGGCCAGACATGATTAGTTGCTAAATATAATGTACAGACATTAAGTTCTGAGACAGAAAGGGGGGTGTGTCCGGAGTCATCAGGGAAGTCTTATCAGAGGAGAGAGGATTTAAGATGGGTCTTGAAAGATGGTTGGTTGGCACAAAGCACCAACCTGACATGACTCCCTGACATCCTCTTTCTATCCAGTCTCCCTTTCTAGAGGTCCTTCTTTCAGAAGGGTCTCCCTATAGTCACAGCTTGCATGATTAGGCTCTGCTTCCAGTGCTGTAGGGGAAAAGAAGTAAAATCCTAATCCTCAGAAGCTCTTTCCTGGTGATAGACAGAAGGGTATAGTGGAAAGATACTGGATATTTTTAGCCCCCAAAGCTGGCAATGTATATTTGTTTTTCCTCTCAAAGACTTCATTCCTTTATCTTTCATCTCTCATAGGGTTTGTTTTTATAGCAGTACATGGAACATCACAGAGGATTTGAATGTAACACTGCTGGCACATAGTAGACAATAAATAAAATTTATTCTTTCTCGTTCATGCTTCTCCGCTGCCTCTGCCATCCACATCTAATTTATTTATTAAATGTCCCATGGAATACTTAGCAAATATCGCAGCACGAGGCCTCTGCTGTGGTACTTGTACAATAAAGTCCACTCCAAGAGGTCCCAGTATAGCTGGGACACAAGAAAAGTGCCCAGTAAATATTTGTTCTTCCTGCTTGCATTTCCTGAAACTCATCATGCTCACTCCTATCTCTGAGCAACTCACCCACGTTGCTCCATCTGCCAGCCCCATACCCCATCCACCAACCGAACTAACTAGCTCATTACCATTCATCTTTGGCAACTACTCCTCCAGGAAGACTTCCCTGCCCCTACTTCCCACCCATCCCCACTCTGGTTTAGGTAGCTCTCCTACTGCTCCTGTAGTAGTACATGGAACAGCATAGGATTTCAGAAAATGGTTATGGAAGGATGGAAAGATGGATGGATAGATGGAAGGAAGGAAGGGAGGGAGGGAGGAAGGAAGGAAGGAAGAAGGAAGGAAGGAAGAGTGGATGGATATATGGATGGATGGATATATGGATGAATGGATATATGGATGGTTAGTTGAGGTATCCCAATCAGAAATCAATCTGCTGGGGTGCCTGGGCAGCTCAGCCAGTTACGCATCCGATTCTTGATCTCAGCTCAGGTTTTGATCTCAAGTTTGTGAGTTTGAGCCCCATGTTGAGCTCCACATGGGGCATGGAGCCTACTTAAAAAAAAAATACCAATCTGCCAAATCTCCTTTTACACCTTTGGGCCAGTATAAATTGTCTCTTCTGAGGCATACATTTCTCAAATCAGAGAGGGAGGCTAAACTTTCTATGAATAGGTGGGAGTAAATGATTAAGTCTAAGTCTCAGAATAAGAGACCTGCCGTGGAAAATTCCTGCACAGCACGTTGCACACTTAATACTCACAGGAAACAGCAGGTAAGCAACATAATTAGAAGGAGATGCATAAACACGAGGAACAAATGCCATCCCCCTCTGGAAGTTTCCAGGGGCAAACTTAAGACAAGGTCCATGGAGACAAGATTCTTTACCAACTGTCAGACTCAGTAAGCACAAGACCCCAAACTTGAAATGTTTGGGAAGGAAACATTTCTGTCCATGGAGACCGAAGTTAGTGGCTCTGAGATCCCTAGCATAAATCATTTTCATCCTGCCAAAGGCTTCAGTAAGCAAGGGGACCAGGAGAGCCCCTGGTCTCAGCTTCCTAATGCCTACTTTCTCTCTCACTCTGCACAAAACCCCCACCACCCCCTGCCCCACCTCCTTACACAATGTGTCCCATTTTGAGATCACAGAAAAATAAACATTGCTTATTTCATTTGAAACACCATGACATTTTTCTTTACAACAAAAATAAAACACAATAATTGATTCAAATGTTAAAGCCATGAAGAACATACTATCTGAATTTAATAAAAGAAAATGTATACCATGAGTGCATGAGATGTTAAAGGAAAGTGTCACACAAAAGAGAACTTAATTGATCTCCTCTCTCGTATTTCCTCCCTTGGTTCTTTCCTGCTTGATATCCACACAACAAACATTTATTGACTATCGTGTTCCAGGCAGTGTGCTAGGCCCCTTGATGTAAGTTGAATGTGGCACAATTGTTTCCCACAATCTAAGGGGGACAGTGAATACACAGTTACTGTACAGTATAAGATGAGAGAGATACATCCAGAGCACAGCAGGGGCACAGAGAAGAAACACCCGAAGCAGTCTGATGGGTCACAGAAGGCTCCCCCAGGGAAACATCTGGAGGGTGGAGGTGATCTCAAGGATAAGAAGGGGTAGGTTTGCCAGGCAAAAAGGATGCAGGTTACACGCAGCAAGAAGAGCAGACACGGAATCAGAGCAATGAATCAGCATTCAAAGAACTATGGGCCCCTCATCATGACTACAGGAATGGGGTAGGCAAAGCGAAAGAGAGACACAGGAGTCAAATTATGAAATATCTTTTTTTTTTAGATGTACTTATTTGAGAAAGAGAGAGTGGGGGCAGGGGAGATTCAGAGGGAGAAGGAGAGAGAGAATCTCAAGCAGACTCCCCACTGAGCATGGAGTCTGATGCGGAGCTCGACCCAGGTGCCCCCAAATTATAAAATATCTCACATGCAAAACTGAATTGTACTTTATCTTAAGAGCTATGAGAGTTACTGGAGGGCTGTAAGCAAGCAATACTGTGATGTGATTTGCATTGGGAAAAACGATCCATCATCAGGTGGAGGATTGACAGTAAGGGGTTGAATCTGGAGGCAGAAAGACCACCTAGAAAAGTATTGGCGTAAGCTTGGTGAGAAAGGATGAGGGCCTAGTAGACCAAAGCAACGGCCATAGGAAAAAATGGTTGAGAGTCTTTGAATTTTGGATGGAATCATGTATTTTTGTTTTTTGGTTTTTTGGGGTTTTGTTTTTTTAAAGATTTTATTTATTTATTTGACAGAGAGAGACACAGCAAGAGAGGGAACACAAGCAGGGGGAGTGGGAGAGGGAGAATCAGGCTTCCCGCAGAGCAGGGAGCCGATGTGGGGCTCGATCCCAGGACCCTGGGGTCATGACCTGAGCCGAAGGCAGACGCTTAACAACTGAGCCACCCAGGCGCCCCGGAATCATGTATTTTTGGATGAAATTTCCCAGCAAATCATGTATTGTATAATCAGCCTTACCTATAGTTTCCTTTGCATTCTTTTATATTTGCTTTCCATCAGTATCTGGCTTGGGGAACAATGTGTCTTTGCCATCTCTGTGATCAGAAGCCAGCCCTATGTTCTTGGCCTATCCCAATCACTTACTAGCTTATTCCTTCGGGTGAGTCACTTGTTGTCTCTGTGACTCAGTTTCCCTATTGATAAAACAAGATTGTAAAGCTTGTCTTCTAACCTTGCATAAAAATTAAATAAAATAATTTAATATAGTATTAAAAAATACATTGCAAAAATGCCATAAATCATCACACACTGTACTGCATTAGGAATATTTTGGATGCAAATGACAGAAAAGCCAACCTAAACGGGCTCAAGCTAGGAAAAGAATGTGAGCAGATCAGGCTTCAGACACAGCTTGACTCGGGATGACGATGTCATGAGGGTCCGAATCTTAGGCTTCATCCCTCCTGCAAGGGCTCCATCCTCAGGTTCCCATTGTAGTCTCCTTCTAGACCACTAGCAACTTCAGACACACAGCATACCACCCAACCCTGTCTCTTCTGGTAGGTTCTTCAGAAGCCTGGAACTCTCTCATTGGACCAAACTGCATCATATGTCCATCCCTATGACTAGAAAATGGAACTGATATATTGACTTATCTCTACATCAAGTGCTGTACCCCTGGGTCACCCAAATGTACAGGATGAGAATGTGAGGGACAGTTCTCCTAAAGCAAAAGTGGGGTCTATCAGCAAAGTAAAGGGAAGATATGCGGCGTGCAAGCTCCAAGTGTCCCTTACACACACTTCATAGTCAGGCACCACTCAAAGCCTCTGGTTGCTAAGTAGCTGTGTAGAGATTAACTGACCTTGCTGTGGTTGCCATCATTCTGAGACGGAGCACTTGAGAGATGTGGCCCTTCCTTCCACTTATGTCATGATCGTAAAATGGTTATTTATGGCCAAGCTTTCAAGTAGTCCTCCGAATGCTCTCATAACACCTACAAGCTATTCAGGGATCACCAGGATTCCACAGGACTCATTTGAGAGGCACTTCCAGAGGTAACGTGAGGCAGAGGGCAAGAGAGAGCTTCTAGCAACAAGAGAGGGCCTAATGGGCAGGAATCAGATTAAAGAATCTGACCATAATCAATAGTAATTGTATTTTAAGAGGCATCCTCTTCCTCGTTGGAAAGTACCTTCTAGCCCCTGGGGACTTACCCATTTCTATAAGCTTTAAATCATTTTATCAATTTTTTGCATGCAGCCACCTTGTGAGCGGACCCCAAGAGTGAGTTGCTGTTATGTATCCCATCAGAACGTATCCAAGGGCAGGGAAACACACAAAACTAATAATTGCCTGGCCATCAAGAAAGGTGACCATCAACAACTTAGAAGGCGGCCGCCCTCATTTCTTTGTCCACAGGAGAGCAAAGAGGGGACGGAGATTTTCCTGCCCTGGAGGTGGCAACGTAGACAAACAGAATGCCTCCTTGAAGGCTAAGTCTCAGAATCAGTTTCCTTTAGCTTTATTCCTGGAGATGTGTGTCGTTCACTTCTCTATTAGAAAGCAAGCTCCTTGAAGACAGAGGCCATATCTTTTTCATCTCTAACACTTAATCACTATGCCTGACCCACGGAAGGTGTTTCACAAATGTGTACTGAATAAATGAATTCACTTTACTAGGCAATGGGCAAATATAAAGATCTAAAAGACAGCTGTGTGCTTAAAGGGCTCATAACCAGGTGGAGTAGAAAATGAGAACATAGCAGATTTGAAATAAGGTAAGGTGTTCTGTGTGTACCCTGCACATGCATGGCCCTTTTCTGTTCAAAGCACTAAACCACAACTATTTCCTTATCTGATTCTCCGGACACTCCAGTGATGTTGACATAGCAGATTCATTAACCTCATTTTACATCACGATCAGTTACTTGGGATGCAAGGGACAGGAATGCTCAACCGAAGTCAGAGAACTTATTAGTGACAGAGTTTGGACTGGCTCTGAATCCCAGGTCTGGGCTTTTCTTATGATGTCTTTGCAGACTGAATGCAGGGATGTTCAATTCTCCATATCAAAGATGGTGGAAGCGACTTAATTGTTAAAGAGCCACCTTATATTATTAAAAGTGCTTTCTTAGTTATACTATCTTTTAATTGTCACACTGAATTCGTGCAGTGATTTTACAGATAAAAGAACACAGACAGCATTTACGTGTCCTGAATCTAGACTAAATCGTGAAACTAGTCAGCAACTAAGTCAAAACGAGAATCTAAGACTCCTGAGTTACCTATCACTCCCCGTTTGCCCTTTTTCTGGCCTTGAAAAATCCAGAAATCATAGAATCCTTGGATGGTAGGAATAAAAGAAACCTTATGTAGTATACCCTCCCACACCAGGCAGACATCCCTTCACCCAGCTTCAGTGAGAACGTACCACTCACCACTCGGAGTATAGACCATCCACTCTTAGAAATACCTGGCATTGATCTTTCTGTCATTAGCAAAAAGAATTCTGACTCCCCGCCATGTCCACTCATTGGTTCTGCTTTGGTCCAATTTCTGTTTATGTTTACTGGGTACCTGCCCTGTGCCAAGCATCTTGTAGATAGGTACTGTTACTATGCCCATTCTGCAAACAAAAGAACTGGGCCTTTGAGAGGTTAGAAAACTTACCCAAGGGGTTAGACCGGGTCTGCTGCTTAAAAAAGAAAAACAGTGCTGCCTGTGACTTGTACTTCAGAGATACACAAGTGAAATGCACGTCTGCCTCTAGATAGGGCAGATAAGACCAGTTTTGTAGACAGGGTTCCCTCTATGCCACTCTCCTGTTTTACAAGTCAGTAAATGTTCAAGAGCTCCCAATCCAATGTATGAGGTTAATTAATAATATGTAAAAGTTTATAGTTTATACAGTATAATCTCATAAACATTTATTAGTATGCTAATAGAGAGTAATGGCCATGTGAGCATAAAATGAGACAGGGGCTGGATGACAGCGTGAAAGAGCTGTCGAAAAAGCGTGGTATCATTTTTTACCAGAAAGAGCATTTCAGGCATGATCTCCCTACAGATTCATTTTCCTGGTTGCACGTCTACATGACCCTGACACGCTTGAAAGGATGCTGACCTTAGAATTGGGAGATCTGGGGTCTAGTCCTGACTCTGCCCTTAAAGAAAGAAACAAAATTGACCAATACTGAAGCCTACTCTGTGTCCATGCTCTGCTAGGGTCTTCCCCAGTGACTTCTCCATTTGCTCTACCTGGCTGAGCTCACACAATTGCTTGGCACATAAGGCATATTCAATTCTATTTATGCAGGGGCGCCTGGCTGGTTCAGTCTATAGAGCACACAACTCCTGATCCCAGGGTCATGAGTTTGAGCCACATGCTGGGTGTTGAGGTTACTTTAAAGAAAATCACTTCCCCAAAATAAAAAGATGCAATTCTGTTTATTCAATGATGCTGAGTTGAAATGAAATCGCTCTCCCTCTCTGGGCTGTTTTCTCACCCTATCTCTAGGGGTCTTTGTGTATTGCTCTCCTGGTTCCAAGGAAGCCTTCAACCAACTCTTCCAAACACATCAGGCAAATGACATAAATTTTAAATTATCCCACTTTCTTGAAGTCTAATGCAAAGCAGTTCAGTGCAAGAGAGATGACATAAGAGACGGGGCACCTGGAATCTTGTCAGTCACTGCCCTCAATGGCCAATGGCAAGGCACTTGACATAATGTACTGCAGTCAGTTTCCTCATTAGAACCACAGAGATAATAAATAGCCCATGACATGAGAAGGTCATGAAATATGTGTGGGTATCCAGAAACTCATACATGTGCACTTGTCTCTCTGCACCACTTTTGACTGAGCACCAACGATAAATAAGCTGTCAGGCTGGGACATCGGGAATACAAAGATGGCTAGAATTTGATTTCTGCATTTAAGAAGTTCACAATGTACATGTAATGGAGAGTAGAGGACAACAAGTAATCCTTAAACCAAAAAAAGTTAGAAAGAAAGTTTTATGGGGAAAAAAAAGAACAATTAATTTCATTTAGATGGGATTTGTCAGAGGATGCTTCATTAAAGAGAAGGATCGCATTTTTAACCCAGCCATGAAAAACGAGCAGACAATTTTGCAACTTGTCTTTTTTTAACCTAACACTGTGTTTATAATGCATCTAGATTTTGTTTGTTTTAACTACGATCTAGTATTTTGGGTTTTTGGGTTTTTGGGGTTTTTTTTGAACCACAGCACATTTTTATTTGCCTCCTAAGGGACAATTAAGCCATTACTACTTGTGCATTTTTCGATTAACTATCCCTGTCCATGCTTTGGGCACATGTGAGATCTTTCCCTATCAGGGACAATTGTGAATAAAACTACTAGGTATTGCTAAATAGCTCCCCGAAGGACATGGGCAGATCCATACAATGATGCAAAATATAAAATCACATAAACAATGTTATGTATTATTTGTGGATTAAAAGCACATTGGGAACGATTACATCTGACTTCACCATGGAGCTTACCTCTGGAGGGGAAAGGATAAGGACTTTAGCTAATGTCTGCATCTCTCATCAAGCTGGGTGATGGGCATGAGTTTCTGGTAAACAATTTCTGTTCTCTGAATGAAATGTGAACTAGCTCATAATAAATCCTGTTTTAAATCAGAAGACCCGTATCAGGCTGAGAAATGGGCAGAGGTTGGCCTTCCCAGCTGAGGGCAGCATGGCCAGAGCACAGAATAATGAAAGCACAGCCTGGTCTGGATGGGGCACATAGCATGGCTTTGACGAGAGTGAAGGATGTTGGGACGGGAAAGGTAAATGAGAACCAGCCGCCAAGGTATCTGGTCTACCTTCTGAAACCAGTGAGAAACCGCTGGTGGTCTTTGAGGCCTCCAGGCCTGTGTGTTTCTTGCTGGCCTCTCCCACTCTCAGGACACCACCAAGTGCACCAATCACCTACCCCTCTTGCCACTCTCCTCCTCACACATCTCCTGACCTCTAGCAGATGCTGCAGTCCTGAGCTAGAGAGCCAGGCATTTGGGAGGCCAGGGCCCCTCCATGGCAGCCCTTTGAGATGAGTCAGCTCAGAGCTGCTAACGTGGAAAATGTGTATTGTCTCATGCACAGGTGTGAGAATAGGGGGAACTGTGAGCCAGCATTGCCCTAAGCTCAATGAGAATTCAAACAATCCCCAGAGCCAGCAAGAAGAAAATTGTCTCATAAAACTTCCCATTGATTTTAGTTGGATCCTTATAAATTCCCGTGGGGCCAGATTGCTTTTAGCATGATTAATATCCCTGCCTTCCCTGAGGCACGTTCGTTTCTCTCTCTCTCTCTCTCTCTCTCTCTCTCCCCAACCCCCCAAACATGTACACAGCCACACCACACACTCACACCCTCTCACACACACACTTCCTGTCACACACACTCAGTCATGCTCTCCAGTGGGGACATGTGCACACACAGAGGCGCATGGTTTCTGTGTGAGTGTCTCTCACACTCCTTAAACATAGGGTTAAATGTTTCCCTTGTCAGGAAACTTCAAGTCTGTTTCCTTTTGCAATGTGTTTTTCACACTTATCTCAAATCTGGCTAGGCTTTGCCTTATGACCAAAATTTTCCCTTGAAAACAGCCCGAGTTCACATAACCCAGAGCACAGGCCCTGCATCAATCATGGGGCCCGATGATGGGTGGGTCGGCCCCACGAACCAAAACAAGCCACTCAGCAGCTTGTTCTCAGCTCAGCTGGGCCTTCCCAGGGTTTATGAGGGAAGAAGACATCTCAGTGAGTCCTTCACCCAGGGGAGCACAGACCAGGGGCCAGGAAGACGAGGGGCTTCGCAAACATATAAAGGAGCAAACATAGCTCTAGTCTTTGTTCAGGGAATCACGAGGAATCAGGAGAGGCAGAGTTACCTGGCCCTCCCCACAACACAGGGAAAACTCCAAATGAACCTACACACAGAAAATGGTCACAGACGATACAGTTTCCAGCAGATGTCAGCCTTCAGGACTTGTTATTTTGGTGGAGAAATTAGTGTGTGTAATAAGAAGGGAAAACTTCCATAGTAGTTCTTTTTCAAAGGCACACGGCTAAGCAGAGACGTTAGCTCACATTTACTACCATCCGGAAAACCCACTTCTCATTCAAGAAGTATTCCCTGCCAGGTACCACATGCTGTCCACTCCTCAAGCTGTCTCCTCCTTGGAGTTTCCTATCCACTCTTCCAATTCTTAGTCTTAACCAAAACCTACCAATAGAAGGCAGATTCCAGCTGGTAAGAAAGAACTTGCAAGAAGCCAAATTGCCCAGAAATGATAGAGGGCCCTTTGAGCAGTAGAAACCAATGGCCAAAAGAAGAGTGGGCTTGACTGAGTTTTGGAGAGGGGGCTTCATACAGCTCATGGCACTTCGGGAGATTTGTGATTCCAAGTGTTAAAAAACAAAATTCAACTGAGTAAACTTTAAAGATCTTCTTGGCTTTATTCAACGATTCATGAGTCAGGCAGCATGAAAGACTTTTATAGGCAGAAGGCAGCAGGAACAAGGAAATATTGGCAAAAAAAAAGACAGATTGGTTATGACAAGGCTACTTTCCTTAAGGGCTGACAGGGGTTTATCAGGCAGATTACCTAACTAGTGCTGATCAGGTGCTTCCTGATTGACTGATTTAAGATTCCATTTCTAGGAGAGCCGAAACTATAATTAAGTTAAGTCTTGGTTTGATGACATGGGGCTTAGCATAAGTGACTTCTTTTCAGGTCTGTTGTCTTATTTTTAACACAAGCTCCATCTCAGACCTTACCTACCACCTAGAGGGCAGTAGCCCTTCCACCTCAGAGCTCCTACAGCTCATCACAAATACCTGTGTCTTTAGTGATCTTCCCATGTGCAGAAATTGTTCTCAGATGAAGTCTATGGAATTTGAAAGCACAAACTTGACCTCATTCTTCCATCTTCCCCATACCTCCTCACACAGTGCTGGCACATGGTGAATAAATTATTTTATGGATTGGAGGGCTTTGGAAAGGAGGTGTATACAAAAAGATGGTCCTGAGAATGTTCTCTCTGGATGGTTTCTAGAAGGCAGACAATCCAGAGTGGGATCATGTCAGGATCTCCTCCCATGATGATAGCTCAGATCCAAACATGGTGACACATGGTGGACCTTGTCTGTACATCAGTTGTGCCCCATATGGGGGCCACTGGAATATCTGCAGGTCTTTAATGCACTCTCTCTTTTGTAGAGCAAAGTGGTTAAGAGCAGGGACCATGGGTATTAGGCTGCTTGTGGTTCAGATTCCAGCTTTACCTCTTACTAGCCGAGTGACTTTGGGGTTCACCGATCTCATTGCTAGAATAGGGATATGAAGAGATTTTACCTCCTAGGGCTGTTGGGAAATTAAGTGCTTTGTTGCATGTAAATCTATTTAGAATAGTGGCTGGCATATTTATCTAACAACAAATATTTACCATGTGTCAGGCACCGCTCTAATTGCTGAAAAAACGGCAGCAGATAAAAACAACAAGCAAAAAAATCCATGTCCTCGTGGAGCTAATAGTCTAGTGGGGACATTGCCCTAAATATATACCATTGGTCTTCATAATTAGTTTATAGCATCACCTATTGTCTCCCCTACTGACCTGTATATCCAGGCCTGGTAAAGTTCCAGGCACATAATGGCTCTTCAGTCAACAGCTCTTGAATGGACAATGACTAGATGAATCCATAACTGTAACATCGCCATATTTATGTCAATCTCAAAATTGTATCAGCCAACATGTACTGAGCCCTGGTCTAGGGGCTTAAATGTTCAGACTCAATTAATCCTCACAACAAACCCTCAGGGCCAGTACTATTATCCCCCTTATATAGATGAGGAAACAGGCAGACAAAAGTTAGAGACCTTGCTCAGGACCAGTGAGCCAGAGTTCATGCTCATAGTACCCATGCCATCCTGCCTCTCAAGAGAATAGAATAGGCCAGATTTTTTGCATGCACAATGGACAGTCTTCCCACAATTAGGAGGAAATCAGTCATCACTTGGACAATTGCAGCCACCTAACTCACCTGGCTGGCCTTGGTCCCCGCCCCCCCCGCCACCTGCACAAAGCAACCAGGGCTGATCACCGTAAGTGACAGATCTGATCCAGTCATCTGGTCCATTCCCTGCTGAAACACCTGGGAGTCCCTGTTGTCTTTAAAATGTTCTTCAAACTTTTCTTCTTCTACTGATCTACTGTAAAAAATACGTTTTACATGGTAGCCCAGTAACCATAGTAGTTACAAACACATATACATAGAAGTGAAACAAAAGTTCTCAGAAGCAGCACCTTCCCTTCCCGTAGGCAGGGATCTTGTGCTGGATGTATTCTCTTCCCAGGTCCTCTCTCTACCCTCTCCATCCCACCCTGCCCTGGGTTCTAGGTAGCTGTGTGACATGGGCAAGTTACTTATGTCTCTAAGGCTCAATTTTCTTCCCAGTAAATAATAGAAATGGTAATAATAACACCCAGCTCATATAGGACTGAATGAGGTTATACATATTCAGGTCCTAGAGTACGCCTGGCTTCTAGCAACACTCCAAGAAATGTTAGCTAGCATTATGATTATTTTGAGTAGAAATAACAATAAATGTACATTAATTTTCACTAAGGTCCTTTAATGCCTGGCTCTGATTTAGTGGAGAGACCTCAGACCTAGGAAGTGTGTCCACAGTCTTAGAGCTACAAGATCCAGATGACTATTTTAGAAAGAAAACCAGCAACCCGTTGTATGAGGCAATTTTTAAAGCAAATGTAGATCATCTTCCCTACAGATTCCAGTTGTCCCAAACTGCATGTTAGAAGACATCTTTTCAACTGAAGGGCAATTTCATCTCTGGCTGTGTCTTACTGTGTCCAGAGTCAGAAATCTGAGCAGGTGACATTCCTAACAGACTTACCCAACACCATGTTTCAGGTTACTGGGGAGGGAGGACCCCTGGGTCTCCCTTGGGAGATTATCCTTTTGCATAAGTACAGGCAGTGGCTTTTTATTCTCCAGAACTCAGGATTATTCCCAAAAGGCAAGCACCCAATGCCAAAAGGTGCCAAGGTAGTCTATTAAGGCAAAAGAAAAACCCCAGGTTATAAGTCACTTGGAAGGCTATTTAATTATAAAATGTGTGAGGCTGAGTTTTAAATGTAAAGGTTCATATGGGATGTTGCCTAGGACTCTTTGAAAAGTGTTAACTAGTTATCATTATATGAAATTTATGAATGTACCAAGCCCAGGGCTATATATTATTTCCTAGGCTCCTCAATTCCCAGTTACAAGGAGCTGCTATTCACTATTTAGACATTCCAATGCAGGCATCAAATTTAAGGCAAAAGCCTTGAATGTAAATGTTTGTATCAATAGTTTGATCACTGAAAACTTTTCTAACTTTGGAACATGTTGAGCGTCTATAAATAATGTTTAAACAGCCACCTTCTTACCTTCTCCCTCCTATACCCCAACAACGTGAATCTTCTTCCTAGCTATACCACACACACACACACACACACACACACACACACACACACACACACTAACCCATTTTGAAAACATAATTACTACTGATAGAAACGGCCTGGCACAAAACATGTTGGTCCAGAAGATTAGCCACGAAGTATCCTCAAGAACTCCACCCCAACTGAAACCCAACTCTTCCAGTTCTAAGAATGAATGGGGTTACAGTCCTTGATGCCATTCATCCTTTCTCCATTTGTCACACTGTGAGATCAAATCAAGAGGGAGGGCTGGGAAAGGTTGGCAGATGTTACCAGAAACCACCTTTTCATAAGTCCACATTCAAGTTTTCATTCTGCAAATACGCTAGGGTTAGGGCAGCATAGGGAACGGGAGACTATGTTCCAAAAATGAATAGATGCTGGTCCCTACCCTCAACCTGGTCATAGAGCAGGAAAGGGTACAATGATACCCCAGCAATGGGGAATAGTGTGGTAACTGCTATGGCAGAAGTCTGAGCGGCCTCCGTGGGCCACGCTGAGAGAGCTGGACCCAGTGGGGTGCAGGTCAGTGCTTAATAACCAGCTCTCCAAGGGAAAAGAAGTCCTAATATGTAGGTCATGCCAATTGCCACCATGCAGATCATTTTTCCTACAGATTCCAGTTGTCCCAAACTGCATGTTAGAAGGCATCTTTTCAGCTGAAGGGCAATTTCATCTCTGGCTGTGTCTTACTGTGTCCAGAGTCAGAAATCTGAGCAGGTGACATTCCTAACAGACTTATGACCAGTTTGAAGCTAGCAACATGACATCACAGAACAGAGACCTGGAAAAAAGCGTGCAGTAATACACCATTACATAGTACTTCCGTATAGTTACAACAGACGGAAGAATCCCAAGTACGGATCAGAGTGAAAGTTAATAAAATAATTTGGAGGCAATAAATTTTGAGTACTTATTAACTCTGTTTTAAATATCATTTATTTGATTGGGGATTGATATAATTTGAGTTTTAGTAGTGGCTGTCTTTAACAACCAACTTATAAAATTCCTACAGCTTTTAACAATTGACTTTGACCAGTGGTTTCAACCCACTTGAGCACACTTCTAGACGGACATCACTTGGACAGAGGGGTGACCGGGGCACCAGCGGCAGGGTGGGGATTCAAGAGGCCAGATGTGAGCTGAGAGCTTACTTGAAGCCATCTGGATTGGCAAGAGCCAGAGGTGCGGGCCCAGCCAATATTTAAGGGGAACTGAAAGCCAAACACAGATGAGACAAAGTGCTAACAGCAGACCACAAAGAAGGTGTAGAGCAGAGTTGATATGAGGCCAAGTCATGGTCAGAAAGAGAACAAATGGGTCAGGAAAGAGTGAGGAGTTTTCTGGAAGGTGTCACAGATATCTGAGAGATTGCATTGCTTATGTTAATAAATAATCTTGATAATCATTCACGAGCACTTAATAATCATTACAGAGCATTTAACATAGACTGGGTATTGTTTTAGTTGCTTTGCCTGCTTTCCCCCACGACGGATATCCCCATTTTACAGATGGAACAGACAGCCTAACTCCAGAATCTATGGTGGCATCTGCCTTGCAACACAGGTACATGTTGGTGTCAGGCTGGTTTCAAATGCTGTACGACAGGGCACGTGGGTGGCTCAGTCGGCTAGGCGTCTGCCTTCGGCTCAGGTCACGATCCCAGCGTCCTGGGATCGAGTCCCGCATCGGGCTCCCTGCTAGGCGGAGAGCCTGCTTCTCCCTCTACCCCTCCCCCGTTCATGCTCTCGCATGCTCGCCCTCTCTTTCTCTCTCTCCATGCTCTCTCTCTCAAATAAATAAAATCTTTAAAAAAAAAAAAAAAAGGCTGCACAGAAAACACACAATAAAGTGAAGAAACCCCTCAAAATGGGATAAATGCATGTTTTCAAGACTGTGTTCAAACAGTTGGCCCAAAATAATATACATGTTCAGAGATATTATCACACGTTGCCTATGGGGGGAGGAGAGGATCATGAAATTAAGCAATGGTTGATCTTACCTTTTGGTGAACCAGATGCACTGTGAGTACGATGATGGAAAATACAAAGATGATCCCTGACTTCACGAAGTTCCAGTCTTCATCTTTTACCCCTGTGCCCCAACCCCTTGGATTTGACACCATAAGCAGTCCATACTTCCTGAGTCTCCCTTCTCCAAGCACAGTGGCTTTGGTCCCCCTTGATCCCAGGCCAATCCCTGCAAATCCCCGCAACCTGTTCCCAGCCCCAGCCTGAGCAGAGTCCTGTGTCCTTGCTTGCCTCCAGGGGAGATTCTAGCCCTCGAGTTCCTTGAGGATTTGCAGAAATTGTTTCACAGGGTCCAGCACAGTGCCTGGTACAATAAATACTTGAACTGACCATCAAGTTTGCCAGAGCAGAAGGAAGACATTATCACAGTTTCATATTTATTAGGCCTTCTCATTTTATGATTCCCTGCATGGGACAGAAGCCAACTGCCCCTCTTCCCTTAGGAAGTGGCCTTCTAACTCCGAATGACCCAGTATTGCACATTCCCGACAGAGAACCCCAAATGCCTCCCAACTGCTTTGGGCTGGCTGGAAGCTTTAAACTGAGTCTCAAGACGGGTCTTCTTTGCACTTGTGTCTTTGGATCGTTGGGGCACGTGAGGAAGAGCTATCAGGAAGGGTCATTATTGTGCACGCAGTGCTTCGGGGAAGTGAGTGATCAGGTCTCACCCACCGACCTGGGAAAGTTTCCATGAATTCATTTTCCTCTCACCCTTTGTGATGTTCCATTTGCTAACTCAGGCAGGGGGAGAGGTCTGTTTTCAATTAGGGCTTCTCAAAAAAGTGTTTTTCAATAGCCTGTAAAAATAATCCAATAAAGGTCTTAGAGGTGTGAGCTGTTGTCATCATCCTGTTTGGAAAACGTCACTCAGAATGCACCCAGAAGTGAGAGGGGGAGGTTGTGACGCCTTCAAAAAATTAATTTGTGAAATGAACCTGCGGGATTAGCTGTCCCCCTTTGTGCCAGCTTTAATGTGTCCTCCACCAGGGAAATCTGAGGCTTTGGATCATTAGCTGGGTTGGATCACGTTACCCTGTTTGGCTCTGCAGAAATCACACTTTTCATTTTGTCTTTAATCCTAAAGGTCACCGGGAAGGTTAGCCCCAAACACAAATGATACTTTGTGGTCTTACTTTCAGACAATTATCAACTCATAAATCTTGGTCAGACTGTAATGAGAGTGCGAGAAATAATTGAATTCAGTCCAGACGAGCAGTGTCAGAGGCGGAGACACCTGAGGGGGACATGAAAGGCAAAGAGGGGGTAGAGGCTCGGGGCCTGGGAGCCAGAAAGCCTTTGTTGACTCCCGTTTGTCCTTGTTGAATCGCTGCGTTTGGAGGTTTGGATGGATATGAGTGAGGCCATTAAAGATGGTGCCGGTCCAGTGGGAGCTTGGAAAATAGAGGGTAAGACCTAAATAAGAACTCAGAGGCAAAAGCAGCCAGTAGAAAAGAGACAAGAGAGGAACCTGGGACTGAGATGCTGAGAGTCCCAATTCAGCCGATGACCATGCTGACTGGCCCCAGGAGAACCATTCACCACCAGTGCTGGGACTGAGGCAGCCAACCCCTCCTACATCACAAGGTTGTCATAAGGATCACATGAGATAATACACTGGAACTTTGTTTTTTTTAATCTTCAAAAGAGACAGTATTCTTAAGCATGTTAACTCTTTAACTAATCCACAATAATTTGCAGAAGACCCTGTTGGCTGTATATTCCTAATACATCTAAAACTTGTCTACTTCTGGGTCCAATCCAGCATCATCTTTCTACCCAGGTTATTGGAATAGTCCAATAATCATTCTCTCTATGAATGCCCCTCCTCCCTAACCCACTCTCTATCCAGCATGTAGTCATGATCCTTTAAATATGTCATGTTACTCTTCCAATAAAAACCCTCCAAGGGTTCCCCATGTCACATGAGTAAAAGCCAAAGTCTCAGGATTCTCCACAAGACCTTGCATGATCACGTGCCCATTTCCTCCCTGACTTCATCTCCCACCGTTCCCCACCTTGCTCATGCTCCTCCAGCCACATCAGTTTCTTTGCTGCTCCCCACACCCCCAGGGTATGCTCCCACTCCAGTCTTGCTCTGACCCCTCCCTTGGTATAGAATGCCCTTTGCTTGGATATATACACATGGCTACTTGCTCATCTTCTACTCTTTACTCAAGTTGCACTGTCCCTGACTAGTTAAAACTGCACCTAACTTTTTGATTATATTTGTTATCTGTCTCCCCCACTACAATGTATGCCTCATGGGATAGGGATCTCTGACTGTTTTCTTTATTGTACTCCAGTTCCTAGAAGAGAGCCTGACATGGAATAAGTACCGAATATTTGCCCAACTGAAATGAAAACTTGATTTCTAATGGACCGGATAGATTGCTATCTGACTAGAGCTCTCATTTATGACACTGCTTAGATACCGAAGTGACTAATAATGCTACCTGAATTTCCAAACCATTTTTCTGGAACTACTTGGACAAAGCCTGGATGAAATGTCTTATTTTGTCGGTCCGTGTGCCCACCTATGTGCCCTCCAGAGCAGCATGCACCATATTTGGTTTCGGTTTGGTTAGTCTAGAGGCTCTTCCCAGTTTGGTCAGAATTTGGAGCAGGTTCTTCCCATCTGGTTCTGAGAAGGGACATATCTAGGCCAGCTTTTCAAGAAGTCAGGGCAGGCTGAGGGGTGAGCGCGTCTTGGTGGGGGAAGGAGAGGAACTTTGCACCACTGTGCCTTCCTAGGCAGCCTGGCTTACACCCCCAAGCAGCTGCTGCAAATGTGTAGTAGGCTGGCAGCAGCAGTAACAGAAAGCGAAGGAATCAAATTCTGCTTGAAGTAACAAGCATTTTTGTGTCCAACAACAAGCATTGCAAGTGAACACACATCTTACCTAGTCGCAGCACTTTGTAGTGTTTTTCCACATACAGTTGCATTCCACCTTAGCCCCAGTAGGGTAGGCGGGATTGTTGTCTTTATAGACAAGGAAGAAGATTACGGAGTGAGTCCTTCCACTTTTCTTGCAGTTGTAGGTGAATTTAGCTTAGCTGTCATGAGCATCAACAACCAGCGTTTCCTGTCCTGTGTCTGCACTTCACAATTCTGCGGCAGTGATGTCTGTCTGTCTTGCTTTCTATGCCCCTCAGTTAAAGGGGCATTTTTATTTGAGTGCAGTGACCACATCAGATTGCCGAGGACCGGTTCTTGGCACAAGGGAGTTGTGCAGTCGTAGGACAGGCTATGGTATGAAGTCAAAAAATAACTGAGCAAATACAGGCCCTGTGAAGAAAGAAACCAAAGGATGCTGAGAAGGAGAACATCTTCAGTAAAAGTGATCTATTTTGGATAGGGTAGCCAGGGAGGGCACCACTAAAGACTTCACATTTAAGCTGAGACCTGATGGATGACGATTTGCTCCCTGGCAAAGGACCTTGGCAGGACAGAGATAAGGAACAGTTACCTGAAAGCTTAGCATGTGTAGGAGCAAAAACTGTGTCCATCCTGAGAACAGGACTTCTGGAGGGAAAAAAATGGGAGGTGTTGCCAGGAGCAAGATCACAAAGAGATTTATGCCTCATCAGGAGTTTGGATTTTTATTTTGTGCAATGAAAAGCCATTGCCTGCTTTTGAGGAAGGGAGTAGCATGACTGTTTTAAAAGTATCATCCTGCCTTCTGTGTGGTGAATGGCTTGCAGGGGACAAGGAGGAGCTAGGAGAGGGGGAATGGTGGCGTGGGAGACAGACTCCGGGACAGAGGGGGTGTAGGGAGGTGGACAGATCTGGAGTCATTTTTGGAGAAAGAGGTCACAAACTTGACTCTGATTCAGAGTGGGTGATGAGGAAGAGAGAAGAATCAAGGACACTATTAGGTCTGGGGCCTAAACAGCTGGGTGGACGGTGATTCCATTTCCTCAGATGGGAAACTAGCAGAGGCCCAGGGTCTGGAGGGCACATTTGGTGGAGAGAAGGGTGCCGAGACCTGCCTGCTCCCTTCCTTTCCTCGATCTCTCCACTCAGGTAAGTCATTCTTTAGGAAGAAGGACAAGAAATGTGGATCCCATACCTTCTCCTCTTAGAGAGATAAGGGGACATTTCATCGTGGACATGTAAGAAAAAAGTTATAAAAGTTCACCCTAAAATGTAGATTTTATTTTCAGTTTAATTCACCTGGAGAAAGGAGTAAAGAGAAGGAGTAGGGAAGAGACAGAGAACCGTGTAAATAATGCATGCCAAACTACCGTAAGTGCTAGAAGGAACCTTGTCTTATTTATCTCTGCATCCCAATACCTATTGCTATATTTGACACAAAAATATTTGTCGGACTGAATTGTCATACAAAGTATGACTGAGTAGTGAGAGATGATTCTGAATGAGGGGATCAAGGAGTTCTTGGAAGAGGACGTAAAGCCTTACCTTGGCATTTTCTTTATATTTATTGTTTCAATTCATAGAATTACTCAAATGTATGGTAATATTATGGTCCTGGTACTATGAAGAAACCACTTTAACAAATCGAGGCTCTACCTAAAGATCTTGGAATAAGAGAGTGAATCAGTCCAGAATAAGTCAAGACCACAATGTTTGTAAAAATTAGGACCACAGTAGACAGGGGTTAAGTACATGAGCTTTACAGTCTGAGTCTCTTCTCTACCACTTACTTGCTGTGTGTCCTTGGGCAAGTTACTTAATCCTTCTGTACTTCAGTTTCCTCATCTACATAAAGGAGATTTCAATAGTAACTATCGCAAAAACTTGCTGTAAAGATGGTGTTAATATACCTACATGACGTAGGATTATGCCAGGCACGTCACAGAGTTGTACTGCTACTGCGATAGGCGGTCGAGCCGACCTGAGGGTCATGTAGCTTAATCCATTCCAAGATGCACACCCTTGAAAATGATGTCTTAAAACAGGAAGGTACAAAGGAGAAATGTTAAAATAAATGGTAAATAGGAATATACAATACAAGCCAATAATTAAGGATTCTTTTCCACTGAAGCTGTTTTTAAAATCCAAGGAATTATGGGGCACCTGGGTGGCTCAGTCAGTTAAGCATCTGCCTTCGGCTCAGGTTGTGATCCCAGGGTCCTCAGCAGAGAGTCTGCTTCTCCCTCTCCCTCTGCCTGCCGCTCTGCCTGCTTGTGCTTGCTCTCTCTCTCTCTCTCGCTGTCAAATAAATAGGTAAAATCTTTTTTTTAAAAATGCCATTAAAAAAAAAATCCAAGGAGGGCGCCTGGGTGGCTCAGTCGGTTGGGCGACTGCCTTCGGCTCAGGTCATGATCCTGGAGTCCCTGGATCGAGTCCCGCATCGGGCTCCCTGCTTGGCAGGGAGTCTGCTTCACCCTCTGACCCTCCCCGCTCTCATGTGGTTTCTTTCTCTCTCAAATAAATAAATAAAATCTTAAAAAAAAAAAAAAAAAAAAAATCCAAGGAAGCAAATATATTTTTTCCTCTTGGACCCATGAACTTTGAAGACTCTCTTTTATCTATTTAACTGAGCAGTGTAATTTTTTGGGGGGGGGGAACAGAGGGAGAGGGAGAGAGAGAATCTTAAGCAGGCTACATGCCCAGCACAAAGCGGGACGCAGGGCTCGATCCCATGACCCTGAGATCATGACCTGAGCCGAAATCAAGAGTAGGACACTTAACCAACTGAGCCACCCAGGTGCCCCAAGCAATGTGATCTTTTTAATGGTATCCAAGATGGAAAGTTTTCAGAATAAAAATATGGCCTTATAAAATGAATACCTTATAGACAATACCAAGCTTCGGTGAAGATGTGTGGAGAAATTGGAGCTCTCAAACACGGCTGACAGGAACGTCAAATGGCATAGCTGCTTTGGAAAACTGTTTGGCAGTTCCTCAAAAAGTTAAAATACAGTTAACCATATAACCCAGCAATTCCACTTCTGGGTATATAATCCAAGAGAATTTAAAACATATATTCAGGGGCACCTGGGTGGCTCAGTCACTTAAGCATCCGACTGTTGATTTGGGCTCAGGTCATGGTCTCGGTGGTGAGATTGAGCCCTGCGTTGGGCTCCACACTCAGCGAAGAGTCTGCTTGTCTCCCTGCCTCCCCCTCTGTCCCTCCCCCCCGACTCATGTTTGGGTGCTCTCTGTCTCTCTCTAAAATAAAGAAATAAAATCTTTAAAAAAAGTAAATAAAACATATATTCAAAAACAAAAACAGAAAAAATGAAGGAAGCATCTATTCATATAAAAATGTATGCATGAATGTTATTGCCGTATTATTCATAATAGCCCCACAGTGGTAACAACACAAATGTCCACCAGCTGGTGAATGGATGAACAACAGGTGGTTGACCACACAATGGAATGCTATTTAGCCATAAAAAGGAAACGAAGTACTAATACATCCTTGGTGAACCTTGGTGAACCTTGAAAACACTATGCTAAATGAAGGAAACTAGTCACAAGAGGCCACATCTTGTAAGACTCCATTTATATGAAAAATCCAGAATAGACAAACCCACAGAGACAGAAAGTAGATGAGTCATTACCAGGGGGTAGAAATAGGGAATGAGTGACTCCTAATGTTTACAGGGTTTCTTTTGGGGCTGATAAAAATGTTCTGGAATTAGATAATGATCATAGTTGCACAACCTTGTGAATATACCAAACGCCACAGAATTACACACTTTAAAAGGTTGGATTTTATAGTATGTGAATCAATTCTCAAAAAAAAAAAAATAGATTAAGGGAGCGCCTGGGTGGCACAGTCAGTTAAGCGTCCAGCTCTTGATTTCGGCTCAGGTCGTGATATCAGGGTTGTGAGATCGAGCCCTGCATCAGGCTCCGTGCTCAGCAGGGAGTCTGCTTGATGATTCTCTCTCTCTCCCTCTCCCTCTGCCCCTCCCCCTGCTCTCTTTCTCTCCCTCTCTCTCATAAATAAATAAGTAAACCTTAAAAATAATAGATTAGGGTTGTTAACCATATCCCTGTTTGCAAAGTCTTTTTATACATCATTGTCAAGGATATAAAGAATGTGGGGTTATTTAACAAAATAATATATGTAAAATACCTACACAATAACTGCACAGGGATTTTATCATTCCAGATGAGATTGGAGTCACAGGTTCAAGAGTTACACGGGCCACCGGACTGCACAATGCTCCAGGGACTTGGCCCGTGTGCTCCACCCCGCAGGTGCTGAGAAGATCATACAGTGGGGAGAATGGGGAATAAGGCTTAACGAGACTCCGTCTGACTTGGGCTTTGCCACTGACTTCGTCTGTGCCCTTGTGCAGTTTACCTCTCTGCTCTGTTTTCGTTTCTCATGTGTTAAATGATAGCTTAAAAAAAAAACTTTTCTCCTACCTCCCAAGTATTTTGAGAATCAAGTGAAACCAAGTACCTAAGTTGACTTTGCAAAGTTGATATGGGAGCTTACTCACCGCAAGCTAAAGAGCACCCTGATGGAAAGGGATCCCTGGAGAACGAGGGCGAATATTCTGCAGAGGGCCTGCTCTGTGCCCAGCACTGTCCTAAGCGTTTTTCCAGGAATTAACTGGATTAATCCCTACAAAAATCTTTTGAAGGCCGTGTTATTTTTATCTCCGTTTTTCAAGTGAAAAACTGAGTGTAAGGAGATTAAGTTATTTCTTAATGTCACACAACTAGTAAGAGACCCAACCCCATAGTAAGAGACTCAGACCCAAGTGCCCCAACACCAAAGCCGGCGCTTGTAACCTCTAGCGATGTTCAGTGTGTCCCCATTTTACAGATGAGGAAACTTGTGAGACCGCACCTGTAAGGCCGTGGAAGGCAACGAACATGCACCAGGGGCCCACCATGCGCCAGGCTGTTTCTCATACGCTGTCTCACTGCCACGGCAATCCCACGAGGCAGCTACCATACCCATGTCGCTGTTGGGAAAACCCAAGGCACATAATAACCTACCTCAAGTCACCAGCTGAATAAGTCATAAAGCTAGGCTTTGAGCTCAGTTCTTTCTGACACTGAAACCCCTGCTCTTTCCACATACCAGGCCTGGGTAGAATTTACCTTGATGCCAAGAATAATTTACACACACACACACACACACACAACGTAATGATGTGGTACGCTTTTGCCAATGGGTTCAAAGTCTCATCTGGATATGAGGAGGGCAGCCCATATTTTACATCTCTCCGGCCAGAGATGCTGATACACTGGCAAATATTTCTTTTAGCCACTGAGCAGGAACAGGCCTGGGACATGATGAGTTACACATCACAGAAGGACAAAACCCATAATGACGATGCTGGCAGAGTCAGCCCTGGTGGAACTAGGAGCAGGTGGTGCTGAAATTAAAAAGTAACTGGAAAGCGGGGGAAATGGTGGCATACTTCATTTAGACTGATAGGCAATTTTTGGTCCACTCCCATGGAAATCACTTGGGGATAACCTGGAAGTTATTAAATGCCCTGGGCTTGTGGAAAGACCCATTCATTACTGAGTCCCTGCACCCGAGTTCCTGCTTAGCAAAATGTCCACATCCCCCGGCCTGATTTAAGCCTAACACAAGAGGCCACAGTAAATCCTGTCACTTAGCAAAAGGCGAGAGAAGACAGCACCCTCTCAGAGATATAATGGGGCTGCGGATGCAGCATGCAGGTGCCCAGAAATATCTAAATATAGAGAATAGACTGAAGTGACTGCATTATTTGTATTTTCCTGAAATGAAGGTTTCTTGTAATGAAATTCCAAAGCTCAGACACTGCAGTGGGCACCACAGCCCATGACACCACCCCCTCCGCACCCCCCCATCACTCTTGGGCCTCTCCTTCTGTTTCCTTGTCCCCCCACCCTTCTGCCAGGGCCATGGAAAGACAGGCTGTAAACCTAGCTGTCCCGCCCATCACTGGCCATCGCAAGCCCACAGTTCTACTTGCACAGGCCGTAAATGTGGGCGTCATCTTGGCTCCTTTCTTTCTTCACCACCCACTCCCAGGACAGCAGGAAATTCTCTCCCTCTGCCTCCTAAAGATGCCCAGGATCCAGCCATTTCCATCACTGTCACCCTCATCCAAGCTGCCAGCATCTCTCGTCTGAATTAGGCAACAACTTCCTAACTTGTCTCCCTGGTTTCATTCCTGCCACTCTACAGTCTTTTCTCAATTCTGCAGCTGGCATGATCCTATTAAGAAGTGAATCAGATTATGTCATGTCTTTGCTTAAGGACTCCTTCCGATGGCTGACCCTCAATAAAAGGTCCAGGTCCAATCCCTCCAGCGGCCCTCGATGCTGTCACGGTGGGTCCCTGTTACTTACCTTACCGCGAACCTCAGCTCTTTTCCCCACCTCCCCACTCTCTCTGGACCTGCCCCCTTGGTTTCTTACTGTTCCTCAGATGGCCCAGAAGTAGGGAACCTCAGAAGCAGAGCCCACCAGGGCTGTGAACAGGCAGGGTATCCACCTTCAGGAAGTCCAGTCTAGTGGGTGGGACGCAGTGTGTCTATAGTGAATGGAGAACAGTAACATGGTGCCTCTGGAGAGAGTAGGGATGTTGAGCAAGCAAGCCATGGACAGCTGAGTGGGCAGCACTGAGAGGTGACAGTGAGCATGCCGATCTCCTACTGGCTCTCTTTCAAGAGAGATGAGCTCATCTCCATGAGCTCAGTGCCCAAGGCCCATCCTGCTCTTTCACCTACCTTCCCGTTCAGGACACCCTGTGCTCCTAGGTCCCTTCCTGGGTCCCCCTAATGCCATCCATCCCAGGCTGCTAAGAGCTCCCCAAACCGGTCATGCTGTTCCATACTTGAGAACCTTCACATTCGCTATATCACAAAACACCGATCCCTCTCCTTCTTCATCCCTCCCTCAATATTTAAAAATCAGCTTGTGGCAAAGCCAGACCTCCATCCATTTCCCCACACCTCCTTCACGCCCTGTCTACACACATGCAGCACACACATACACACACCCCATGTGATTTAAGATACTCTTCCTCTCTGCTCCTATAAGGCTGCGTACTCACAACTATCACACTGCTTCATCCCCTGTGCTGTAATGACTGACTTGCTTATCCCCGCCAGACTGTGCGCTCTTTATTGGCAGGGACTGATCTTGCATACATCTGTGTCCCTTGCATCTAAAACAGTGCCTGGCACATGGTAGGTGCTCTCTCAGCTCCATACACACGCATTGGACGAATGAAGGAATGAAAGCAGGTGTTCTATCAACCCGAGGCAGGTTTGACAGCAGGTATGGGGCAAACCCCATTCACAGGCCTGGAGGTCTGAGCCAAACCTCCTGCATTCACAAGGCTGGAGAAAGCAGAGCAGGGCTGGTCTTTCAAGAAGTAGACCATGCCCAGGTCATCAAAGTGGATGCTGAGGTACAAGGAAGAAGTCAGAAACTCAGGTACCACCACTGGAGGAGAAGAGGTGGGATTGGTATCAAAAACAGGACAGAAGACCCCAAGATAGAGAGCATTTCTGATAGCTGATGGAGATAGAAGAGGAGGTGGGAGATGGAAAGAAAGCCAAATTGCCCCTGTTGCCAAGAACAAAGGTGCGCAAGGAGCCTGGCGCCTCGTGATGCTGTGCAGTGTCCAGGGTGTGGTGTGCCGGCCTTCATCCATCCAACTTCGAATGGGCTCCCTAGTGATCCTAGCAGGATCAATGGGGCCGTCCCTTGGCAGAAACTAGAATAGGTACAGTTCTATTCCCATAGTTGCCCTCACGGCTTTCTCCCTCTTTTTATCACTTCCCTTCCAAAATGTGCAAGGCAGGAACTTCAGTCACTGCATTCACATTTCACAAACAAGCTCCTGAGTCAGATTGCTTCTGTTTAAATCCCAACGGTGCCACTTGCTACCAGTGTGATCTTTGGCAAGTTGTGTGCTCCGCTTTCTCCTCTACAAAGAAGGGATGATCATAACGGTACCTACCTCACAGGGCTCTGTGAGGATGAACTGAGATGCGTAAAAAGCGTTTAGTCCAATGACTGGTAGACAGTACTCAGCTATTGTGATTGACGTCACGCTAGTGTTTAGGGCATAATGGTTATGCACACAGACAATGGAGCCAGACTGCCAGGTTCAAATTCTGTCTCCACCTATCACTAGCCCTGGGACCCGGGACAACTCACTCACCTCAGGTACTCACCTCAGTTTCCTTATCTGTGCAATGGAGATTATAACAGACTTACCTCAGAAGGTTGTTAGGAAAATTAGGCAATCATTATAAAGCACTGAGAACAGTGCCTGGGTTATAATCAACGCTACCTAAATGTTTGTGGAATAAATACGTCATTCTTTTTAAGGAACCAGAGGCTGATTGAGTCCCTGCTTCCTGAGATCCTTGCATTTTTTCAAAAGGCCCAAGGGGACAGCAGTCCTTACCCCCGTGGCCTAAACCAATGGACATAGGCGACATTGGAGGTAATAGTAGGGCCTGCTGGTATACCCCAAATAGCACCCCATAAGCACCAGCCCTTCCTCTGTGCTATACCTCTGGCTTCACAAGACCCACGCCAGCCCCGAGCCTGTGGGGAACACAGGATGAGTCCTGATGGCATATAACAGAGTGGCGGGAGGGAGTGGGGCCCCTGCTAAAAACAGCTGACCCAGTATACTGGCTCCTGCCACTGGATCTATCTCCCAGCGTCTTGGAAGTTGCTGACTTCAGCCTTTCCAGAGGCAAGCACCGTCCATGGTCAGAGACAGCGCTGAAGTGAGCATGCAGCACAGCTGTAAATCTGCGAGCCATATTATTTAAGAGACCTGGCTTTCTTGCGTTGCGATATCAAAGCAAATCTGCTTCTTGCTCATAAATCAGCAGGGCTATTTCTGTCCTCAGCCACTGTGCTCAGCCGTCTCGAGATGCACACAGCATACATTTTACTCACTTGGGAGGTACAGGTTGACAAAGTACAGGAAGATATGTATTAACCCTCTCCCAAAACTCAGTTCTCACAACCCTGCCTTCACACTTCTTCCTTGTCCTAGGATCCTAGGTCCCCAGCCTCCTCTGCAGAGCCTCAAACAATATAAAGTGAGCCCCTGATATTGAGTTACCCGTGGCGGCTCTCTGAGTAGATAGGGTGGGTGCTGTGAAACCCAGCTTACAGATCATGAAACTGAGTCTCAAAGATACTAAGTGAATTTCCCGAGATCAGACAGGAGACAGGGCAACCTGGGCTAGCTCACCTCTCCTTCTCCTGCTCTAGTATTCTTTTCCCAGCCTTCAATCTCTCTTATCATGAATTTCTTCATATGCATAAAGCAAAGAAGTGCAGGAACTCTCCTGGGGGGGAAAAAAAAAGTAATCTCAGCTCAGAATTTTGAAATGAACATTGATTGAGACTCTGCCACGTGCCAGGTATTTTCCAACACATCAGCAAATTGTGTGGCAACACCAAACCTTTCTGTGGCTTCCCGTCACCCAGAATGAAACCCAGGGTCTTAGCGTAACGTACAATGACCTTGACCCTGCCTATCACTTTGGCTTCATCTCCTTCAACCCAGATGACAAGCCTCACTTCATCTTTCTGTCCTCTGGGAGGTCAGCTCTGATGCACCCCCACCGCCTGCTGGGTGAGGTTCTGGCTCAGCATTCCTTAGCACCTCCCACTTACTATGCAAGTAGTACATTCCTGCCGGTCTTTACCTGTCTGTCTCCTCTTCAGACCTTGAACTCCTTAAAGGCAGGAGTATCGCATAGTTTCGGGTAAAACAAGTAGGTGCTCAATAAATGTTCCTGGACTGAATCCTCACTACCATCTTATAAAGTGAGCATTGTTATCCTCGTTTTACAAATGAGGAAATGGAGGGGCTCCTGGGGGGGCTTAGTCAGCTGAGCATCTGACTCTGGATTTTGGCTCAAGTCATGATCTCACGGTTGTGAGATGGAGCCCCCGGTCAGGCTCCGCACTTGACATGGAGTCAGCTTGAGATTCTCTTCCTCTCCCCCTGCCCCCCCACCCCCCCACACTTGTACTCTCCCTTTTCTCTCTCTCTCTAATAAATAAAATAAATCTTTAATAAAATGAGGAATTGGAGATTCATATGCGCTGAGTAACTGTCACCATTGGTCCTTCAGGACGGTCCCCAGCTCAGACTAGAATTCAGCTCCCAACCTCTAAGCTGGAACGCATGCCCGTGTCCCCTCCCCATTGCCTTACTCAGCCTTGGATGTGTCATCTGACTCCTGCTTTTCCAACCTGAGCTAGAAACTGAATTCACCTCGCCACTCAGTGCCACCCAAGGCAGAAGGGAGAAAGAGCGTGTCTCTGGATTCTCACCCCCTCCACTCAGCACGCCTCCACCATCTCTCAGGAAAGGATGATGCTTGTGGGTCACCCTGGGAGGAATGTTGCTCTGTGCACATCCTCAGAAGGCTGACCAGGACAATGCTTGAGGGTAGAGTATTTTCATTAATTGACAAACATTGAATGTTTACTCTGCCAAGCATTTCCCAATAACTACACCTATCAGAAAAGAGAATAGACTGGGCCATGCCTAGAGGAAAGTCTCTAGAAGCAGGGTGAGCACCTGGGAGGAATGTTATAAGCAGAGACAGAAGTACTTGATGGGGGTGGTCTTAGGTATCTGCTAAGGTCCCTAACTTTGGAGCTTACACCCCCATAGGCCTGGGGACCCTATTTTTCCTGCCCTCCCTACCTCGACCCCTCCCCCACTCTTCTGAGCACTGGAAAAAGCAAGGGCTTTGGAAATGTAACTAAACTAATTGTGTGGAAGATTCTAAAATGTTCCTTAAGTACGGCTGTAAGTGATTTTGTTTCCAATACTTGCTGGCAGAAAAATATTACCTCTGCATCTCAATGCAGGGGAAATAAGCAGGCTACACTTGGCCAAATTCATTTATTTATTTCCTAAAATGAGTGTAATTTGGAAATCACTAGTATTATTTTCTCCCAGTGCAGGTTAATGCCTTCTACATGGTCTCTGGAAGGGACACTTCTCGCAAAGAGAGTTACTAGTTTTTTATTTAGAATGTACTGTATGGGTGATTTGTGGGTGTAACAAACCTGAATAATTTAAAGGAGTCTTTATTTGCTGAGAACTGCAGTTTAAAAAAAAAAGTAGATTTTAAATCTTTAAACTTTCAGAGATTAAGAGAGATTGGCCGGGGATTTATTTGTAGCAGGAACTTCTTTTTCTTATGCTTGCGTCTTTCCCAGTATCCATTCTTCTTTCCTGCCTCCATCTAGAATCATGTAATGTCAGCGCTGGAAGAGCCTGTAGACATCCATCCTTCAGAGCAGTAGTTTTTCTACTTCTTTTATGCAAAGAAAATCTTCGCACCACTAACCCTAAAACAGGGGAAACCAGAGCTGCTCTTGTTGGAGCTTCTTCCTGTCCTCAGCTCTCTACCCTTGTGCAAAGCCTCACAGAACCCCCAAGGAACACACTTTGAAAACCAGTAGACCCCTCATTTCACGGTAAGAGAATTGAGAGCAGAGGCTGAGGAATGCCTTCGCCAAGGTGACTCGTCAAGTCTGAGGTAGACCCAGGATTAGAAGTGTCTCCTGACCCCACCTGCAGAGATCCCACTAGCTGTAGCTGCTTCCTGCCCTTGGTTTTGCTTTGTAACATAGACTATCAACCATCCTTCAAGTCCCCATCTCTTGAGGGGAGTGTGAAGTCAGCCCCTCTCATGAACATAGTACAGACTCACACTTGTTCGTGTCAGTGAGGATAATCATGGCTGACCGGGGCCACGGGCTCTGGGCAGGGATGTCCTCAGGACACTCGTGCCCCTCAGCAGCCATCCTCAGTCCCCAGCATGGCTTGGTGAGTTTTTCATTTCTAAGCAGGGCACGTTCTTCTGCGGTCCCCTTCCAAGGAGCAAATGGTGACAGCAATCCAGAATGCTGAATCAGCAAAAGAGAAGCCACTTTGCCTGCAAAGGCCCTGCAGGGACCCCACACCCTCTGTCTCTCCTCACCATGCCTGAAAGCCCAGGCCTTTTTCCTGGGAATTGGGGTATCCCGTGCTGGCCAGCACCCACCAAAGGCCTTTTCTCAGGTCCCCTACCCCACACCTCTTCTGCAGGGAACCAAGGGCAATTTTTGTTTATTTTTATGCTTTTTATTTCTTTAAGATTTTATTTATTTATTTGACAGAGAGAGAGAACAAGCAGGGGGAGCGGCAGGCAGAGGGAGAGGGAGAAGCAGGCTCCCCACAGAGCAGGGAACCAGATGAGGGACTCGATCCAGGACCCCAGGATCATGACCTGAGCCTAAGGCAGACGCTTAACCAACTGAGCCACCCAGGCATCCTATGCTTTTTATTTCTAAGGAGAGGAACATCTTGTTACATCAAAGGTCTTTCATTCTGCTACGGACCTCGATGAATTTCAATCTGAATCTTGGGGTAAAGGCTTGAGAGACCTCAATCTCATTGCATGAGGAAATGGAAAGAGTAGTTTTTTTGTTTGTTTGTTTGTTTGTTAGAGGTGAAGGAGTGGACAGGAGAGGGGCAAGGGAGGGAGGGTTAGGAATATGGAGGCTCTGTACCTGGCAGAAGGCTGGCGTCCTATTTGTTAAACTGACTATAGGAATTTCAAAAAGCAAAAGTCCCTCAGAGGAAATTTTTAAGTTGTCTGTGTTACTACAACCAAAATCCCTCCCATTTCCCCACTTCCAGGAACGCTTTCTATCCACCCAAAAGCCTTGTGGTGGGTGGCTTTCCTGGCAGAAATCAGGAGAAATTGCTGAGTTCACATCCCAGTTGGTATGGCGGGGAACCAGACACATGAGCAGGGTAGCAAGAAAATCCATAAAGGGAGGTAATTAAATTAAAGCTGGAACTCCAAGCCAGAGTTGAACACAAGAACAGAAGACTCCAGCAAGTCTCCATCATCCTGGGTAGGGTTTAGCCCTCACAAACTCCATGAAATGGGTGTTTGAGTCTATCTGGTTTCCATTTTAGTGGGTGGGGAGGCACCATCTGATGTCTAGTTTATACATCCGCTAGCCATAGTATATAGAAACACAGATCTTGCCAGAGCTGTCGGTGGACTTGGTGAGTTAGGACAAAGCAATAGTCATTCATTCAAGCTGGCCACATTTGCTGACTCTCACTGCAAGCTAGACACATTCACAGGAATGGTCTTCCTTTCTGTGAAGTATATTTATGCTTGCCTGGATTTGAATACTACCAGAAATCCTTCTTCAGCCCAACCCCCCCAAGTGCTGACAGGGCCACGTGTGACTAGTGAAGTCATAAGATCACAGGAGATGGATTGTTTCACTCCAAAGCAAAAAAGTATAAAACAGGCTCCCAGAATATTTTGCCTTTTTCCTATTACTCTTGATCAAGAACAACAGCAATTACATACAGATGCAGGCCACTGCTGAGTGTGAGGTCTAAGTCAGATCCGATCCCCAGGCTAAGGGAGAATTTGCACACCTAGCAATTTGGGGAAACAGAGGAAGGACCTTAGTGTTCCTCTCCACTGTTCTCAAAGTTGAGACAGAAAAGCCTTCCCTGAGGAGAAGAAATCAGGGTAGAGGTGGAGAGGGATTAACAGGTGGCTGGGATGAGGGTAGGGGAGCTGCATATTTTCCGGGAAGATCAAAGGAATGAGCATGTCTGACCAAGGCAGGTAGGGCCCCAGAGTGGGTCTATTTTTCCCTCCACTGCCCGAGGTTTCTTTCAATAGACAACCCAGTTTCATTCCCCATGACAACATCTCTCCAATCGACCACATCTCTAGGCAGGCAGCCCTGGGTAGAGGCCACAGGGGTACTCTTGAATCCAGAGGTTTGGATTCCAGCCTCGACTCTGGCCCTTTCTGGTTGTAGGACCATGAATAGGTCATTCAGCCACCCACGCCTCAGCTGTATATTATTTAGGAATGAGGTGTCCAGTGCTTTCTTTTTTAAGGAGCAGAATCCTTTCTTCAGGGCGCCTGGGTGGCTCAGTTGGTTAAGCGACTGCCTTCGGCTCAGGTCATGATCCTGGAGTCCCGGGATCGAGTCCCGCATCGGGCTCCCTGCTCGGCAGGGAGTCTGCTTTTCCCTCTGCCCTCTTCCCTCTCATGCTCTCTGTCTCTCATTCTCTCTCTCTCAAATAAATAAATAAAATCTTTAAAAAAAAAAAAAAAAAAAGAATCCTTTCTTCAAGTCAAATCTGATTCAGAAGCTCCAATATACAGAAGAGATCAGAGCGGAGTTGGTTGGAAGAAAGTGAAGGTGACCATGGCAGTGCCTGAGTCACCCACTGACGCACGGCACTGCAGGGCACCATTCCACAGAATGCACGTGGGCGGTCCCCACCCCCCCACCCCCCCTGTGGAGCCGAGCAACGGAGCTGTCCTAGCTCTGAGGCTCCACACAGCACAGCTCAAAACGTCACTGGACAACAGAATCGCCCTCCACTTCCGGCCCACCATGCAGATACGCTTACTCCACAACAGACCAGCCACAGGGCTAATCCCAGCTCTCCTTTGCCCCAACTTGGCCTGGTTCCACCCCAGGAGACTGGAGTCTGGGCAACTGTGGATGAAAGAAGGGAAAAAGGGGCACCTGGGTGGCTCAGGTCATGATCCCAGGGTCCTGGGATTGAGCCCCAGTTTGGGCTTCCTGCTCAGTGGGGAGCCTGCTTCTCCCTCTCCCTCTGTCTGCCGCTCCCCCTGCTTGTGCTCGTGCTCTCTCTAATAAATAAAATCTTTAAATAAAAAAAACAAAAAAATAAAAAAAACAGTGCCCCTCTAAGTGCTTGGCTGTGGGTACCTCGATTCAAAGGTAAAACACACTGGGGTGCCTGGGGTACTCAGTTAAAAATCTGACTTTTTTTTTTTTTTGAGAGAGAGAGAAAGCGGGAGAGCACATGTGAGAGGGGGAGAGACAGAGGGAGAGAGAATCCCAAGCAGACTCCACATTAAGCATGGAGCCCTGGAGCCCACTGCGGGGATCGATCCCACAACCCACAAGAACACGACCAGAGCCGAAACCAAGAATCAGACACTTAACCAACTGAGCCACCCAGGCACCCCAAGCATCTGACTCTTGATTTCAGCTCAGGTCATGATCTCAGGGTCCAGGGATTGGCCCCACATGACCCCTCATTTCTGGGCGTGGAGCCTGCTTAGGATTCTCTCTCTCCCTTTCCCTTTGCCGCTTCCCCCACCCTCGTGCATGCAAGTGCTCTCTCGCTCTCTAAATAAACAAACAAACAAATATAAAACACACTGAAGGAGGAGATTGCCATTGTGTATGGAATGTGGTCTGGTTTCTCAGGCTCCTTCCGCCACTCACCGGCGGCGTAGCCTCTGACAACTCACCTGTGAAATGCGAGAGGAATAAATATCTGGGGCACTTGTCTGTTTTGAGGAACAGAAGGGAAGTTTATGTTAAAATATATGTCAACCATAACAGGTGTATCGCTTAAGATACTATTATTATTGCATTATTATTATTATTTTTAAATTTGACATCTTCCTTGAGGTGCTATGGGTTTTAGTACAATCTTTTTTTTTTTTTAAAGATTTTATTTATTTATTTATTTGCGAGAGAGAGAATGAGAGACAGAGAGCATGAGAGGGAGGAGGGTCAGAGGGAGAAGCAGACTCCCCGCCGAGCAGGGAGCCCGATGTGGGACTCGATCCCGGGACTCCAGGATCATGACCTGAGCCGAAGGCAGTCGCTTAACCGACTGAGCCACCCAGGCACCCGGGTTTTAGTACAATCTTTTATGCCACTGAATCTCAAACTGTGATTCAATTAATGTTTCAGGAGTTCTGTAAACAATGAAATCACATTTTAATTTTTTAAGAAATTCAAGTATTTTTAAACTGTGATTCAGGGCTATGAAAGACAACTACAGTGGGTGCCTGGGTGGCTCAGTCAGTTAAGCATCTGCCTTTAGCTCAGGTCATGATCCCAGGGTCCTGGGGTCGGGCTCCCTGCTCCTCGGGGAGTTGCTTCTGCCTCTCCCTCTGATGCTCCTCCCAGCTAGTGCGTGCACACTCTCTCTGTGTCTCAAATAAATAAATAAAATCTTGAGAAAAAGAAAGACTACAGGATGCCCGCAGAACACTGTGGTGGGGGGAGGGGCTGCTTTGGATTCACGGAACAGGGAAGACTTGCTTGAGGAAGTTATCACTGAGAGCTAAAGGATACAGGGGTGCAGGGAAGGCCAAGGGAACAGCATGAGTAGACGCTCCACAGCAGGAAAGAGCATGGAGTATTTAAAGAAGTGGAGGCAAGAAGGCCAGCGTGGCTAGAGGTAAAGAACAATAGTAAGAACCAGGAGATGAGGTTAGCGAGGGAGGCAGGCGGGAGCCAGACCAAGCTCTCAGGACCAAGCTAAACCTTATGTAGGATTCAGAAAGTTTACTTCTCATTTTTTTCTCAATAGCTAATGTATTTTCCTTCATTTGGCCACTAGTCAGAATGCGAAATAAAAATACCAAAATATTAAGGCCCCCTGGCCAACCTGACCAAGAAAAGCCCCAGAGCAGCAGGGCATGAGGGCTTGGTACAGAGGGATGCTGCAGAAACGTTTGCTGCATGAATAAGTGACTGAAAGAATAAATGAAAGCCCTCCAGTTTAAGTACTAGTTTATCAATGATTCTGCCCAAAGAACTGGAAACGAACTCAGAAGGCCCTCAGCTTCAGGCTAGAGCTTCAGCCACTGAGAGCCACCACTCCACCCCACCTTCCACAGCAGAGAGTGGATTGCTGGGCTTCGGTTCTTGTCTTTCATTTTAACTCACCTTCCTATGTCATGAAATCAAACACCCATACAAAGTCTCTAAATTAGAAGAGGCTTTTAAAGCATGTCATGTAAAGCCTTCCACTTCCTCTCTCAAGCCCCATACCTCAATTTCGTTCACCCTCCGTACCCACTGATCTCCACTCTCTACCCCCAGCACCTCCTGCGACCAGCGTCTTTTCGCCTCTCCAACAACCATGAATGTTAACATGATTCTTCCGTAAGCCAAAACCTGCCCTTCCATAGCATCCTTTCATGAGCCTTAGTTCTAGTCCTCTGAGGATATACAGATTAAGTCTACTTCCTCTTTTAAATAAGAGCCTGTCGGAAATTTTCTCCCTCCCTTTGCTCCATGGAAATCATGTTTCAGCTTTAGATTGGAAACTTGGAGTTCTATCCCCAGTGAAGATTCCAGCATCCCAGGTTCATGGGCACAAAACACAGCGCTCGTAGGTGGTGTCTATATGTCCTTGTTATGTGCTTTAGGTCTTCACATGGGGAGTTCAGTAAAATAAACATTAGGACCTTTGGCAGCTAGAGCTAAGGTTTGAGTTCAATTTGAAGTCTCCTGTGAAATATGTTGGGTGGTTTGAACTCCGACACTTGTGAATATTAGCTCACACAGTAAAACTATCATGATTAATTCAACCCAACTGGAGGAAGTTATTGGCAGGGTGCAGGGTAGCAGGGGTTACTTAAAGCATTGCTTTTTGAGAAAGTAAAGTTGCATGAAGATTGAATGATTTGTTAACCCCCAGAGAAGGTGTTACATATAGGTCAAACCTGAGTTCATTGGCGGGGCAGCGGTGGTGAAGGGCTCCAGCTATAAATTCACCTTATTTCAGCATTTATAACAATGGGGCTCAGAAGAACTTTGAAGAGTGTCCACAATAATTTAATAAAGCTTATTTTTGTTACATAGGTCTGCTTGAAATAGGGCTATGATCTTTATCTTTTTTTTTTCTTTACGACCAACCACTAGGCAGAGCGATTTCTTGCCCTTATTGTCAGAAGTAGGATTCTCCTCGTTCTCTCAAGCAGACATCTGTAGCAAGAGAAGGAAAGTTCCATGACCCCCTGAAGCCTTTGGTCAACAGTGTGGCATACCATGGCAGTAATCTCTGGGCCCCCATTTGGCTGAATGACTCTAATTCTAACCCAGATGTACTCTTTTATAGCTTAATGATTTGTTCTTCCAGGCACTCTGATGAAGTAGAAACAGTTCTCTAGAACCCAGTGCAACTAGTTTTTATTCCTCATTTCTGTTTCTAATTAATTGTTGAGCAATTAGATTGAAACTTGATCTGCAGCAATCACTATAATATTGCACCGTGACAGATTCTTAATAATGATCTTGCATCACCCCCAAAAGTAAGATGCACTGGAGAAAGAGGGAAACACTTGCAGGGCAAATCTTTCTTAATTCATTCAATTACAAATGCGATATTTTGCACTGAAACAATGCCTATTATCTTAATCAGTTAGGTCTTTCAGCAAGCACCCTGGCAAATGGGATGGATACAGGAAGATGCAGAGGTTAAGTGAGTAACTGGAGGCTGAAATGATGGGAGGCCGTGGCAGAATCCAGCAGGGGATCCCTCTTGCTAACTATCATAGCCCTGAGCCAACAGTCACAATCTAAATTAAACACCCCTAACCCAAGAGAGTCACAGAGATGTCACAATCACACCAGAAAAATTACAACCAGGGCTCACCTCAAAACTCTGAACACACATCAAAGGAAGAGGGTACACTGTTCTTACCCTCGATTTCTTCCGTTGGAAAAATGACGGTGGTGCCATTTCTAATTCAGTGTTACGCTGGGAAGTTTGCAAATTAATTACAATTATGCCTTCTTTGTGCCAAGTGATAATTTACTGCAATTAATTATCAAAAGATCTACTGCTGTCAATTATGATACTTGCTCTTGGGGGGGGGAGGAGCTATTTGTGAACATCTGAAATCTGTACCAAAGTTATGTTTTGCCCTTTTTTTCCCCCACTTCCAATTAAGCTAGTATAATTTGTTTTCATTATACCAAATACAATGGAAAAACTAACAACATTACTCTAACCTTTTTCTTAATCTAAACATTATCTAGACTTCCACTGAGTCAACACGCCTATTGTTACACCTGCAAGTCGTACATAGAGGGAGGCATACTTCAGAATTAATGAGCGCAGCTGTGGTCTCTCTTACATTCAGCACTTGTAAAACAGACCTCTTTAAAGTGCCATTATCACAATATTGATAGAGTTATTTATAGCATTGCAAACGCTCCCAGTCATAACAGAGGGCTTGTTATCCACAGCGAGTTCATGCTGCTGTCATCCTCTGGCCTCCATCCAGCGCCAAGGAGCAGGCACCAGGTGGACCATCTTTCACAAATGAGCTCTAAAAGACATCTGACAAACTTTTCTCAAAGTGAACATGATCGCCAGGAGCCAGTTAGGTGGCCGAGCCAATGGGGCCGAGCCCAGGTCTATGAGACATGCCACCATGAACTGACCCAGCAGAGTTCTGCTGGGAAATAGGAAACTCAAGGGCAAGATCAGTGCTGCTTCTTTCCAAATAAGTCAAAGAGATGTCCTTGCTGTGGGGCAGTGTCAGGAGAAGTTGTCTGTCTCCATGCCTTTGCTCAGGCTCTCCCATTCCACAGAGGGTGATCTTTTCTTCTTCTCTTCATGCATAGAAATCCTCATTTGCATCTTTTCCCCCACTAAATTTTAAGCTGTTGGTGGGTGAAGCATACATCTTATTTTTCCTATTATCACATGTAATCACATCACATTCTATCGTTAGCACTCTCTATTTAAGAATTCTTTACCTTGCACCAGCCATGTGGTAAACACTGTCCAGGTCCCACAAAACGACTGTATATATAAGTCATCCTTTCTTCCCCAATGTCATAGTCTAGAACAAGGTCCTGTGTTCATCTGCTAAGGGGAACACTCTGGGACCTCTCTGTAGAGAAAGTGAGGGGTTGCTGGAGTAGAATCTAGGTCTCCAGACTCCACGGCCCAGGCCCTTACAAGAGAGGCTGCCTCAGAAACCATCTGTCAGCACAAGGGTGAGAGAGCCGGACTCAGACATCCAGACCTTTTTACAGGAGTTGGGGGATCCCCTCCAGATGTCCCTGAATCCAGGTGGTAGGGCTAAGGGAAAGATCCACAGTGGCTTACAAGGTCTCTGCAAAGTAGGTGACAGTCTGCCTGGGACCCTCAGAGAAAAGTGACAGCAGATGGGCTGATTCCCTGTCACCTTTCAGGGGTGCCCATGGATGTGGGAAATCTCTAGATTTTTGCCCCCAATTTTAGGGACTCACAACCTTATAAAGCCCAGCCAGGGATGCCCCTCACCCATGGGTGGTGGCTATGAATGGGCCAATTGAGAGAACTGTGTATCAGTTGAATTTAAAATTCCCAAGGGCGATGGCATGCTTTGGCACTGGGGAAAATGCTGTTTATCAGCCTTCCTCCCAGAAGCACATTCTTCCTAAACTGGTTGGCCTGGCTTACATGAATAGTTAAAGCTAGCCAGTCATTCTGTATTTTGAAAATGTGTGTTTGGATTCGTGGATTTGATTTCTTTTTCCTATCTGGCCTGTGATCAAATTCATCCCACCTCCCCCACCCCTCCACCATCCTCAGGCGTGCTCCTTGAGAGTGGTAAAGATGCACACATGCAGATCAAACCTGCCAAGTGAGTAGGTCAGGGCCTTTGCCAGCCCCCTCCACGCCTGGGAATAACAGAAACCCAGCTGAGAGGGAGAGATAAGCCCTAATGCATAATCTTCCCCACCCATCCACATCTGAGTTTGCAAATAGGCATTCTAAAGTGACCCGGGCTCAGAGGGTTTTCAGAGTGATGTGTTGCAGCCAAACCCTACCCGGAGTTTCATTCCATGGATACTCAGCTATCTCTCACCTGCATGGGCACCCTAAAGGGAGACAGGGTATGCACCCACCCGGTGCAGAGTAGCCTGTCACTTATCTCAGGGTGCAAGGCCAAACAGTTGCGTAGATTGCAGAGACCTTGACAGTGAGTTTCCACAGGCCTTCCCCCTAAAACCCACTGCCTGCGTTTATGGGTAGTACTAACGAGGATTTTTCCCTTGCAAAGGGCAGCTCGGTATGGCGGCTTCCTACAGCCTGGGCATATTATTTCCAAAGTGCTTCTCTGAGAGGCAGCCCCTGTCATGGGAAGAGCCCGGTGAGGTGGGGGACCCAGGATTCTAGTCCTACCTCTGTATTCCAGTCACTTTTTCCTCTGAGCCTTAGCTTCCTATTCTGCAAAATGAAGGGGTCAGCCTAGCTGAGAGGTCACAACCTCAGCCGCCCTCTGGGAGCAGGCAGGGAACACATTAGGACAGGAGCACCCATCGGGGAGTGTTTGCCACTATGGAGAGCAGAGAAAGCCGGCCCCACCTACAAAGGCATTTTTATTCTAAAATTTTAACATGTGTTTGGACAGTAAATGTGTCTGCAATCTAAATCCACCCTGTGACTGCTAGTTGCAAACTCTGGCTATTGATTACAGTCCCAAAGCAAAATGATACTATTAGAATTTCAGCACTTTTTTTTTTTATTTAAGGAGACCTTTATTTCAAAAGGATTGAGAATGTTTTAAATAAAATCGGTGAAATTAAATATATTTCAAATGTGAAGTTTTAGCTGAGTCCCTTGGCTGGTACTGGTTCGGCTGCTGCCTTGGACATCAGTCCCTTCTGCCCCAGGCATCTGGGACCGACTGTGTGTGACGGAGTCCGTGCAGGTGGGCTCTAAACGCTCTCTCATAGGGTTTAGCCCCCCAGTGCAGCTTTCAGGACTCTGGGCAGGAGCTCCTCACTGCAACAGTTTTTACTTCTCTCCCATCCGCCCGGGCAGGCTGACCCTGCCTGCAGGCCTCACCCTTCCTCTGCGTGTGCAGGACAAAAGGTAGGCAGAGGTGCAGATTCCATTCAAAGCTGGCTCTCCTTAGGAAGACTTGTTGATGATGTTATTGGATTCCCAGCAGTCCCCTGCCTGGCCCTTTTGCCTGTGGGAGGGGAGGGAGGAAGGGAGCTCCAAGGCTCCCCATTATTCTGGCAGCAACTATATGCTTACCTCGATCGCTATAGTTTTCATACTGCATTATTAGTTTTATTGTTCCTGCGTTTGTTTCTCCCACTAAAGCTAGAA
>NC_138372.1:45368208-45380360 GCF_054177405.1 Leptonychotes weddellii
GGGATTGAGTCCCGTATCGTACTCCCTGCTCTGCTGTGAGTCTGCTTCTCCGTTTGCCCTTCCTCCCACTCGTTCTCTCAATCTCTCTCTCTCAAACAAATAAATAAAATCTTTAAAAAAAAAAAAAAGAGCTTCTAGCTTTTTTTTTTTTTTTAAGATTTTATTTATTTGACAGAGAGAGACATAGCAAGAGAGGGAACACAAGCAGGGGGAGAGGGAGAAGCAGGCTTCCCACCGAGCAGGGAGCCCAATGCCGGACTCGATCCCAGGACCCTGGGATCATGACCTGAGCCGAAGGCAGACGCTTAACGACTGAGCCACCCAGGCGCCCCAAAGCTAGAAGCTCTTTGAAGGTACTTTCGTGTCCCAGGTACCTAGCACACTGACACATAGTAGACTCAACACATTTTTTTAATATTATTCCTTACTTCTTGCTTATTGCAAGGATGTTGAATTTATATAAACAAATAAAAAAAAGATAGGGCATTCTGAGCTTGGGTGTGGGGGGAACACAAACATATAAACATAATGTATAATTATATATATGTATTTGCATTTGAGGTCTGTCTTTTCCACTCCAGTGAATTGCCAGCACCTAGCACAGTCCCTGGCATGTGGTGTGTGCTGAATTGATATTTTCTGAATGAATGAATGAGGAGAAGAAAAGCATTTTGCAGAATTTCTGTTTCTGTGGGCCTACCTAAATTGTTTTGGCTTCCCTGCTTTCTCGAACTCACCTACCACCCTCTCCCATCTTAAGCAGGGTGTTGCTATTTCTCTGTATCTTTGTGTTGGCTGAGAGTCTGGAAATCTTGAAAGAACACCCTATGAACAGCTTGTGTACATACATGATCAACCAGACTGACAGTTAAATCAGAAAGGTCTTTTTCATAATTCAATTAAACTCCCTTAAATGTAGACATTAGTCAGGGACAACATTATTGATGGAGTCTAATTGCATATATTTTCTTACACTTTCACTAAAGCCTATGTTTTAAGTCACTTGAAAGACTACTTTCGTTTCTAAAAGGGAACATGCCAAAGCAAGGTTTTAATTCATTACCTTTTGGACATACTGTCATTCCCCAGCTAGCACCAATCCGTTACAGAATGTGATAGTCTAATTCCTTATAGGACTCCTAATCCACCTTTTTATAAGAGTTAGCTTCTGGAAAATTCTGAAAGCCTTTCTGCCTTTCATTCATTTAGTCAATCAGTCATTTGACAAACATTTGTTGAGTCCCTATTATGTGCTAGAAATAAAGAGATGAATAATACACACAAATGTTCTCTAGGAGCATCCAATCTAATGGGGGAGGTAGATGAATAGTTAATTTCATGTAATGTGCACAATGAATAAGAGATTTGTACAAGACACCATGATAACCCAGAGGAGGACAGAGCTGATTCATGGAGGAGAAGTCAGGGAAGGTTTTGCAGAATGATGTGGGAGCTGAGTTTTAAAGGTGATAGGAATGTGTCAGACAAATAAGGTGGGCTAACAGCATTCCAGGCAATATAACCACCAGAGCAGATCCATCCACCAGAGCAAGTGAAGAGTAGCTAAAGCACTGCCTGTCCGAGGTGGAGGAGGAGCAAGTCATCAGGAAGGAAAGGCCTTCTGAGGGTAATAGGCACATCCAGCCTTACACATCAGAACGAGGACCCTAGTGGCCATAAGGGAAATGGCTACAGGACGGTAGGTAGCCCTGTCTAATAGTTCCTTCTACTCCTCTGTGCTACACACTGACCATCCAAGGCTGGGCCTTCATTCACAAGTGAAGCTGAACCATTCTGGAATCGAATGGATTATCAAGCGACTCTTTGAGCTGACTTTGGAACTTTGGTGGAGAATAGGAAAACTCCATGGTTTATTTATCTAATCTGACCAGTCCAGTCCTACTGTCCCACAATGAAATGCTCTCTGCTTCTCTGTAAGTTAATTCCTACACTTGCTTCAAAACCCAGCAAAGGCCAAAGCACTGTTTTCTCCAGAAGCCTCAAACTTGACTGAAGCCCCCTTTTTTAGGCTGCCTAGTGTCTCTGCTTCTTCACTTTATCGTATCACTTCTCACAAGACATTGTAGTTCCTATTTATCTGTTCTCCCCACCCCTGGCCTTCCCCTAGTCTCACTAAACCATGAGTTTCTGATGGGCGCAGACTGTGTTTTACTCATTTTCAATTCTCAGGACTGAGCTCAGTACACGGCAAATATATCCTATTTGTTGAATGAATGAGTGAACAGGATGGTGGTGGGTAGGTTAATTCCAATAGTCACAGGTTTTTTCATAGACGTATTTAGTGTGATATGCAAGGATTCAATCTGTTTGCTAGATCTGGAAATTCTGACACAGATGATTAATAATTAATCTCAGAGCACTGACCCCTAGAAAAATGCTGATGCTTTTAAATTGTTTCCTTTATAAGCTGTTAGAAGTGGAAATCAGGAGTTGCCGATTTGAGCTCTTGCCCTAACACTGCTACCTGTGTGAACTTGGACAAGTCATTCTACCTCTCTGAGATGAGGAGCTTGGTTTAGACAGTTTCTATCAGTTCTGTCTGGGAGAGTACAATTCACCAGGGTCAGCTTCGTATCTTCCCCAAGAGCAGGCTTTGAGAGTGAGGAGGGTTGGGGGGAATGGTGGATTTCAGCCTTGGGCATGATGTGCAGCAGCTGAAGTACACAGAAAAGGAATACTGCTTGGAGTGGATTTGTTCCCTACTGCTGCTATAACAGATAACCAAAACTAGGGTGGGTTAAATAACATAAACATATTACCTTACAGTTCTGTAGGTTAGAAGTCCAACCTGCATCTTCCCGGGCTAAAAATCAAGGTGTTTGCAGAGCTGTGTTCCCTAGAAGAGAGGCTCTGGATGAGAATCCATGTCCTTGTGTTTCCTGCGTCTAGAGGCTACCTACAGCCCATGGTTCCTGGTGCCACTCTCCATCTTCCAAGTCAGCAACACTGCTTGACTCTGACAGCTCTCCCATCCTCAGATCTCCTTCTCTGAGTCTTCTCTTTGGCTCCGCCCCCCCCCCACCTTCTACTTTTAAGGACCGTCACAATTACATTGGATCCACCTGGTTAATCCAGTATCATCTCCCTATATTCAAGTCAGCTGATTTGCAACCTGAATTCCCCTCTGCCATGGAAGGCAACATATTACAGGTTGCAGGGATTGTGACATTGACATCATTGGGGGACCATTATCCTACCACCACATGGGAGAAGGGAGCAGAATGAGCCAGTGTTAGGTATTTTGAGGAGGAAAGCATTATAGCGTGGTGGAAAGAGCTCTTTCCCCCTGTGGCTTTGAAATTAGAGACTTGGAAGCAAACAACAACTCCTCCACATGATTGCCCATGAATTTGAACAAATCATGTGATGTCTCTGAGCCTCAGTATCTTCATCTGTAGTAGGGATAACAATAACTACCTCCCAGAAAAATCGAGAAGATAAAACATCCCTTTAAGTCAATAAAGCAGTGTTTGGCCAAGACTAGGTACTCAGTGAATGAAGGAGAGCATAAAGTTGGTTTCAGCTGCACCATTGAGCTAGCAGAGGAGCAAAAGGAAATAGGGCCTGAAAGGTAAGCATGATCCATACTGTGAAGAGCCTTGAATGCCAAATTTAATTTATAGACCATGAAGTGCTATCAAAGGCACAGACTGAAACAGTAGTGAATGGCTTGAGCGTTCACCAAGCAAGCAAGAATGTCTGATGAATTAGGATGAGCAGCTTTGGCATGACAATTCCCTAAGGACAGGTATGCTAGGCCTCCTCACATCTAGATTTCACATTTTAAGCCAATAAGTAGAAATAAATCCCCCAACTCTGCTGCTGCTAGTGGCGAACAGCATGTTGCCTCCTAAGCGTTCAGTGCATGGTCACACATAATTTTAATTCTGCTTTAACTTCAGATTCATAGATTTACAATTTATCCAACATCTGGAACACCAAGGGCATTGGAAAAGCCATTCTGGGAGCCTGCCACTTACACAGTGGTGCCTCAATACACATTTGTTGATCAAAAATCCCAAACCTGAGGAAAAAGAAGACTTGGAAGCTAAACGAGATCTTTTGAAGTGGAACGTAATTTGAAGAGTTTAACTCTGACCCTATTGAAAATCGTATTTTGCAACTGAACAATAGGTGAAAATCATCAGTTAAGGTTAGCAAAAACACCCAGGAGAGAAAAAAAGAAAATCTAAAATCTTTGTTCATGTGAAGGGAGCATTTTGGACTTATTTTCATTTTTGTCACAACCACACACACACACACACATGCACACAACCTGGAGTAATATATGATTGCAATCATCAGGTAATAACTTTGAACATTCAGAAAAAGTCTCCCTCATTCCTATGACTATTACATCACAAATATTCCTAACTAATATTTGCTAATCAATAATAAGTTGTTTTGTAAAATTTTCCTCAATCCACAAAGTACCTTTTATATGGCATTTCTAGTTAGCTGGCTAGTTCTACATAAATTGATACATTTTTGACACTTAAAAAATAATGCTTTTTAAATAACTATTTCCTCCTCATTGTAGGTTAACACACGAACGTTGTGCTTATTGCATTGATGATCTCTGCCAGTGATGTGAATCATTTTACACTCATGGGTAGTGAGTTCCACATGTGTTGACTTTGACTTCCTGATTTAGAACGCTTGTCAGAGCCTTCATCACAGACCACAGTGTCATTTGTCTCCAGAAGGTTCCTTTTAATTTGTGGGGTGCCTGCTGGCTCAGCCAGTAGAGCACATGACTCTTGATCTCAAGTTGTAAGTTCAAGCCCCACGTTGGGTATAGAGCTTACTTAAAAAACAAACAAACAAAGAACCTCAAATGTATGTTTGTTCCTGAGCAAAGAGCAGAGGAGACAAGCTGATATTTGTATGACTGCTTTCTGAGCTGGCCTTCCATGGACATTATCTCACTTGGTCCTCACATCAACCCCGCAAGGGAGCAATTATGAGTCCCATTTTATAGATGAGGGTGTGAACCTTAAAGTGTTTAGTATCTTGCCAATGGTCTTTCCACCAGTAAGTGACAGAATCAGATTTGGACCCGGTGTTCTCCGCCATCAATGACTCTAGTTTCACTTCCATCTGCCAGGACAAATGGAAAAGGACCATGAAGATAAAACAAGTCATTGGTGAACCAGAACTGATGCTAAAACCTACAGGATGGGGTCTGAGAGTCATCCTTACTCTTTGACTTATGTTAAAGAAAACATCACTGAACTAGGAATTACTAGTTTATCTCTAAGAAGAAACCAAGAAAGAGTTCAGTCAATAGATAAATCCCTGAATTGCGGTTGAAAGCAGATAAGAATAACAACCATAATCATGATAATGTTTATTGAGTATTTACCATATGCCAGGCCTTCTTCTAAGCACCTTAGAGATAGTAATTATTTTATCCTGCAACATCCCTGTAAGGTTGGTACCATTGTCATCCCATTTTATTGATGAGAAAGTAGAGGCACAATGAGGTCACAAGGTAAGCAGCAGAGCTAAGAATCAACGCAGGCAGTCTGGCTTCAGCTCCCATGCTCCTATCCACTCACCCACACTGCCTCTGTAAAGGGGATTCCAGATCATACAATATCAATGAACACAGAACCACGCTGATACAAGAGGGTCTTCCCTCCACAGAAATAATGCCTGCATGTTTCCAGAACTTTGCAATTTATAAAAAAGGACTTGTTCATTATTGTTCATATCATTCATTCATGATTCATCATCTCAGTTGATTCTCATAACATAGTCTGAATGTGCATTTTTATCCATACTGCACAGAGTCTTGCATTCATTTTAACAAATTTGTATTGAGCACTTGTCTTGAGCTACCTTTCAAGGCAGAAAAGTAATCAGAAAGGATCTCATCCTTGCCTTCATGGAACTTACAATATAGCGGACAGGACATTCTTTAGTAAATAATCACATGAGTATGTAATTACAAATTGTACTAAGAGCTATCAGGAATTATGAGAGCACATAACAGAGGATGACCTAGTTACACATTCGAAATCTCACTGATTGATCTGGCCTGGAAGGCATCACTAAAGAAGTTAGTTTAAGCTAAATTCTAAGAATAATTGAGAATTAATTAAATTTCACCATATCAGTAAGGAGTTCTCTTCCCCACCCTCTTTAAGTTTGCAAGCACTTTCCATACACCTTTCTCCTTCCTATTCTTCCATATCAATTATCTTCTTTTTTTTTTTAAAGATTTTATTTATTTATTTGACAGAGAGAGACACAGCGAGAGAGGGAACAAAAGCAGGGGGAGTGGGAGAGGGAGAAGCAGGCCTCCCGCTGAGCAGGGAGCCCGACGCCGGGCTCGATCCCAGGACCCCGGGATCACGACCTGCGCTGAAGACAGATGCTTAACCGACTGAGCCACCCAGGCGCCCCTCAATTATCATCTTCTAACATACAATTTACTCATTTATTATGTCTATTTTGGTCTGAGTAACCCCCTCTAAACTAGAATGTAAGGTCTATGAGGGTTCTTTAATCAGTTTCATTAACTCAATTGTTTGGCACTTATAGACACTCAGTAAATACTTGTTGAATGAATGAATGAATGAATGAACAAATGAAGGAACTAGGGGAAGGGGCCCAGGGGTATAGGGACCAGTGATAAGGGGCAGGGGCGAATTTCTCAGTAGAGAGATCCCTCTTTTGAAGGTCCTGGAGTAGAAGAATAGATCACGTTTTGAAGAAACTCAAGAAGGCTGTCTGGAACATAGAGAAAAGCACGAGGAGGGAAGTGGCAGAAGAGGAGGTGGAAAGGGAAGATTGGGCCATGTCATAGGAAATGGGAAGTCAGAGTATACAATCTCCAAAAAGAAACCATACGTGCAGTTCACGTTAGAGCTAGCCGACCGTGCTGTCTCTTAAACTTTTCTAAGAATACAGAGCTACTCTCTCCTCGTAGGAAAAAGAGCCAAGCTTCGGCAGAGGACAGGGAGCCGCAGAATACTCAGATGAGGGGAATATTTCATATATTATTAAAATACGGTCACTTCACATGCTCGAGGCAGAAAATCTTGATGACTATGGTTGATTTCTGAGCAGCTGGATATTAATGCACGGGGATGTCGAAGTGTGTGAATTGTGTAGAGTTTCCTAATTCTGGTTTGTTAAGATGTAATATTAAAAAAGTGGCAAACTAGATCATTACTGTCTCAGCTAGAGATAATTGATCTTGTGGCAGATAGCCAGCGTTGTTGGAGGAAAGAGAATGTTACAGGTGGCCAGCAACACCAGACATTGCAGGACCCACTGGCAGATTCCTACCTGCCTGCCCCAAAGCATCTTGGTCCTCTTACCGGAAAGAGCCAAGTGTTCCGTCGGACAGGATGGTGGATGGTACGCTCTTTTATGTCCACCCGGCTCCAAAGAGAGAGGTTTGTGTCTTTTAATTAAAACAGACCTTTGTCATACTAGTGTTTTGACTTGAAGCTTATTTAATACAGACTCCCAGACTATGCCTACCATGTGGTAAGACTCGTGAAACCCTGTGGCACAGAATTACAGGAGGTGCTTTGGGTTTACTTCTGTCAAACAAATTAAATGCCTGCACTTCATACACTTTGCAAGGCCAAATTAAGCGCTCGTCAAAGGGAAGATGGCTTTTCATGTGCCGTGCCTACAGCCTCTTCAACACCAGCTAGCTTTCTCAACAAATCCCAAACTGTCTTCACTGAATACATGAGGATGGCATTTTATCTCCTAGGCGGTCGTTTCTAAGATTTAAGTCTTCCCTAAAAGGATGCTTCTAATTCCAACTACTCTGAAATTCTAGTTAGTACATAGAGGATCTTCGCCACCACAGATATTCTTGCAAATAAACGTTGCCATAGCCATCAGCTATCCATTTTGCCCAGAAGGTAATTTATAGTAAATTAAATGGGACCGCCATTCCAGCCTCTTCCCAAAATGCATTGCTAAAAGCCTTTGGAAAATGGCTATTTGTAAATTGAGCTATGAGAACTTAACTATGCAATTCCATTTTCTGACATGATCACAGTGAATGCTCCAGTTGCTATAAACTAGAGACATCTAGCTCCCTGTTTAGATTAAAATCTAGACAAAACCTAACCTAAGAATGCCTGGTTGTGGTCTCACCAGCCAGGTATTGACCTGGGAAATGCTTTAAGGAAGTAGGACCGGGCGCCTGGGTGGCTCAGTTGGTTAAGCGACTGCCTTCGGCTCAGGTCATGATCCTGGAGTCCCTGGATCGAGTCCCGCATCGGGCTCCCTGCTCGGCGGGGAGCCTGCTTCTCCCTCTGACCCTCCCCCCTCTCATGTGCTCTCTGTCTCTCATTCTCTCTGTCTCAGATAAATAAATAAAATCTTTTAAAAAAAAAAAAGGAAGTAGGACCTAGTTCTAAGTTATTGCCTTATCTTCCCCAGTCCTTATATTCATTCTGGAATCTCACATGCCAAAGGCTCAAAGAGACCTTGAAAGAACATCTGGCCAAGTAATTCTCAAATACAAGTCAGCTGAATAGCTGCATTAGAACTACCCGAGGTGCTTATTAAAAATACAATTTTCCTGGGTGCCTGGGTGGCTCAGTCAGTTAAGCATCTGCCTTCAGCTCAGGTCATGATCCCGGGGTCCTAGGATCATGTCCCATGTCCAGGCTCCCTGCTTAGCGGTGAATCTGCTTCCCCCTCTCCAGCTGCCACTCCCCCCTATTTGTGCTCTCTCTCTCTCTCTCTCAAATAAATAAATAAAATCTTAAAAAAAAATACAATTTTCCAGACCCTACCCCAGACCTACTAAAATAAGAGCCCTGGTTGTAGAACCTAGAGATCCATGGTTAGTAATAAGTTCCTCAAGTGATTTTGATCCTTAACCATCACACTTGAGAACCACTGAATTCTGTTCCATCCCTCACCCCCCAATCAGGATGATACATAAGTCCTCTTGGCAGAAGAGCCCCTATATAGAGATACAATAAACAGTGCCCCCCTTTTTAATTATTATTATTTAGGAACAGAGAAAGGCCTCAAGTTATCAACATTCATTTCACATCTTCATCCTATGATCTGAGTTAGGTCGGGCATTACATCACAAGGAAGAATAATTCAACATTCGAGTCAGTACACAAAGGGTTCAGATCTAGTGAGTGGGTTACAGTGGCTGGAGGTTCTAGGCAAGGTAATAGTCAGTATCAAGTACCCGATACATCCAGCTGGAGTAGGACTCCAGCAAGTAGCTGCTCTAATAGGAAACACAAGTCTGAGACCATCAGGGGAAGGGGCCAACCAAACTTGGGTGAGAGCCCAAGATGAGTAATTATAATAACAGCTAGCATTTACAGGGTTTAATATGTGCCAAACACTGTTCCAAGCACTTTCCATGTATTAAATCATTTAATCCTGACAGTGGCCCCTTCACATAGGCACTATTATTAACATCATTTTACAAATGAGGAAACTGAAGCACAGAGGGATTAAGTAACTTGCCCAAGGTCCACAGGTAGTGAGCAGCTGAGTGGGATTCCGAACCAGGCAGAGTGACTGGAATCCACATCTTTAATCATTAAATCACATTGCTTCCTCAGAAGGCTGATGAGGATAATGTGCCAGTCAACAGGGGAATGGAGAACTCCATGAGAAAAACCAGCCTTAAGTTGAAAGCGCAGGTCAGCCTACCAGTCATTTTAAAAAAAGGCTACATCTTGGTGAACGAGCAGGACATTTGAGGCGCAATGAATCTAGACCCTACAGCAGCAAGACTAATTCCAATCCGACCTCACCCCCAGGGATAGAGTATAGGGTCCCCCTTTGTCCCTGCTCTAGAAGGGACTGGCTCAGGAAAGAAGGGGGTTGGGCGTTGTCTTAGCTCGGGCTATCGTAACAAAATGCCGTAGACCAGGTGGCTTAAACAACAGAACCTGATTTTCTCACAGTTCCAGAGGTAAGAAGTCTGAGATCAGGGTGCCAGTATGGCTGGGCTCTGGTAAGAGCTCCCTTTCTGCCTTGCAGATGGCCACTTTCTGCGTGCCCCCATGGCTTTTCCTCCATGCCTGTGTGTGAAGAGAGAGATTGCTCTCTCCTCCTCTTCTTCTAAGACCACCAGTCCTCTCAAGCGAGGACCGCCCCCTTATGACCTCATTTAACCTTAACAACCTCCTAAAAGCCCTATCTCCAAATGCAGTCGTCACCTTGGGGGCTAGAGGGGCCAAAGCTTCAACATATGGACACAATTCAGTCCACAGCAGGCATTTAGATGTAATGTGAACAACAATGATCCAACATCAGCAATGACAATAGAAATTCCTACTGTTGAGTGAATGTCTCTTGTGTGCCAGACACTGAGCTAAGCACTTCGTGTATCACATCTCATTTACCCAATGCTCTACAAGCTCAGTAGTAATTATGAGAGACAGCAGGGAGAGGAGCCGAGGGAAGGGGAGAGAAGCCGACTCCCCGTTGAGCAGGGAGCCCAACGTGGGGCTCAATCCCACAGCCACGAGATCACGACCTGAGCCAAAATCAAAAGTCAGTTGCTTAACCGACTGAGCCACCCAGATGCCCCAATAAACCCATTTTTTTAGATGAAAAAATCTAAATTTTTAGTCTTTGAAAGTCTGAATAAAGCAATAAATCCTCTCCCTAGAAAAATATATACAAATACAAAATTTTATATATAATTTTAGGGGGCCTCCCAGCCATCTAGAGCATAAAGTAAAGTGGAAGCATAGAATAAACATGGATTTTTCTCCCTATTATCAGGATCTCAAGTAGCCATCTTATAGAGTGAAGGCAACTTTTGCATGAATTTCTAAGCGAAAGCACATACCCCAAACAACCTCAATGTTATAAAAAGGTTGTACTGGGCTAAACCCCTGGGGGAATAAGCTCACGGTCCCAGCTGGGGATAATGAGGGTGCACCCTCTTCTCTGCAAATAGATTTGATAAGGGAAGAGGAAAATGGCTTTTAAAGAGGTGCCAAAAGAGCAGGCTGAGGACACAGGAGAGCGGGAGTCTAGAACTCAGATGCAGCCTGGGTCAGCAGAGAAGGAAAGGGTTGATGCGGATCTGGCTTCACAGGAAGGGAGAGGGCAGCTGTCATCGGACAGGACCATCCCTCAGCAGCTCACCATCTCCGTGAGGTGGGGACACATCTTCATTTTTTAAAAGCAAAAAAGTCCAGATCTTTATGTAAAATCTCCCCTTTTCGAATGTCTGCCTTGGAAGACACACAGCCTAAGAAGAATCTCATCCTCTACATGCCTCAGTTTCTCCATCAGCAACATAATAATTATGGGACGATGAGTCACATAGCGTTTCTCAGGAGATCAAAAGAAAGAGGTATATAAAGATGCTTTGTAAACTATAAAATGCCTTCGAGGTGTTAACAGAGAAACCCATAAAGAACAAGTTCTCTCCCTGGGTCGTGATGCTGTATTGAAGAGCCGTGTGTCACACACCTATAGAATCTGTGCAACAGCAGGAGGGACCTTTTTAAAATGTAAATCAGATTATTTCCTCCCTGGCTTAAACTCTCAAGTGGCTTCCCATCCTCCTTCAAATAAAATGAAAGCTATGCGAGATCTGGGAACCGTCCACCTGGCAGAGCTGACTTTCCCCTCGCTAGGACACTCCAGCCACCACACGCTTGTTTCTTTCTTTCTTTCTTTCTTTCTTTCTTTCTTTCTTTCTTTCTTTCTTATGTTATGTTAGTTAGATGTAGTGTTCCATGATTCATTGTTTTCATATAACACCCAGTGCTCTCACCCTTCTTAATACCCATCACCGGGCTAACCCATCCCCTGACCCCACCTCCCCTCTGAAACCCTCAGTTTGTTTTCCAGAGTCCACAGTCTTTCATGGTTAGTCTCCCCCTCTGATTCCTCCCCCCCATTTTTCCCTTCCTTCTCCTAATGTCCTCCATGCTATTCCTTATGTTCCACATATGAGTGAAACCATATGATAAATGACTTTCTCTGCTTGACTTATTTCACTTAGCATAATCTCCTCCAGTCCCACCCATGTTGATGTAAAAGTTGGGTATTCATCTTTTCTGATGGCTGAGTAATATTCCATTGTATATATGGACCACATCTTTATCCATTCATCTGTTGAAAGGCATCTTGGCTTCTTCCACAGTATG